>NC_057804.1:393908739-394126504 GCF_018294505.1 Triticum aestivum | reverse complement strand
AGTTTACTAAAAATTATCACTAACACCTAACTTGGTACTTTTAAATAAACTACTGCCACATCAATTCTCATCCCAATTAAAATAGTTTACTATTTTATAAAATTCAAAAGGTATTTATTTTATTATTTAACCCACAGTTTTAATTATTTTGAACACTTAAACATTTTATTAAATTTAGGTTTCTCCACCATTATTACCCATGATTTATTTATCACATCTACAACATTTTAGTTTTCACTTTTGAAAACTTTAGCTGTTCGACTTGATCTTAAATTTGGATTTTGATCGGTTCTAAACTAACATGAGATTAGCAACACTAATGGTGGTGACGTGGCATCATTACCAGAGGGTTACTGTAGATTGATTACCCGGGCGTCACAATAAGCATATAGTCCGACTGTCCGAGGACCCCCTAATCCAGGACTCCCTCAGTAGCCCCTGAACCAGGCTTCAATAACGATGAGTCCGGCGCGCAGATTGTCTTCGGCATTGCAAGGCGGGTTCCTTCTTTGAATACTCCAAAGTAGATCTTGAACACAAGAATCGTGTCCGGCTCTGCAAAACAAATTCCACATACCACCGTAGAGAGTACTATATTCCACGAGTCTAATCTGTTGACAACTTTTCATAGTGTGACATCACACCGTGGCCCGGTCATTATTCAAACCGTTTTCTCAACCTGCCACTACACATCTTGCGAGGCGATTTTATTGGCACGTCTTGTCGAAGCATAGATCATGTCCCCTTATCACGGGATTCTCATCAATACGGGCGTGGGTAACCTAACAGCACCATTAGCACGGCGCTTAGGAAATAAGTGAGTTTCTAGGGCAAGTGGGGAGGCACATGACTGCCGGCTTTATAAAGAGATAAGGATTCCCCTTTTTTCACCCACGCCTTCTTCCACCTCTGCTCATCCATTCTCGAGCTCCAACGCCCAAGCTTTCACCTTCTCTGCAAAAACATTCCGAACATGTTCGGAGCGGGAGGCAAGTGGATGGCCTCCTCCGTTACGAAGGAGGACATCAAGAAGCTTCGGGAGGCCGAATACTTGTCCGCAGACATCGCACATCGGCTTCCAACTGAAGGGCAGATCATCCCTACCACAAAACCCCAGGAAAGGGTAGTATTCCTCTCCCACTTCGTCCGCGGGCTGGGATTCCCCCTCCACCCATCGTCAGCAGACTAATATTCTACTACGGGTTGGACTTCCATGATTTGGGACCCAACTTCATCCTCAACATCTTGGCGTTTATCGTTGTGTGCGAGGCCTTCCTCCTCATCACACCCCACTTCGGCCTATGGCTAAAGACCTTCAACGTGAAGCCAAAGGTGGTGAGAGGCCAACAAGCAGAGTGCGGAGGTGCCATGGTGGGCAAGATGCCCAATGTCACCTGGCCCGAAGGCTCCTTTGTGGAGACCGTGAAGGGGTGGCAATCGGGGTGGTTCTACATCACCGAGCCGCGCGACGCCAACTGGGCGGTGACCCCCAAATTCTGATCCGGCGTCCCCATGCGGCTCACCTGCTGGCAAGAGAAGGGCGTAGCCTGGGGCTCAGCGAAAGAACTGACCGGACTTCAGACATGCGCCCAAAATATGATAAGCAGGAAAATCAAGCTCGTCAACATGGTCCAAGTTATGCTCCTCTGCTGGATCCTTCCATGTCAGAGACGAATTTGCAATCTATGGGAGTTCGACCCGGCCGAAAACCAGGCGCTACGAGAGCTCTTCGGCATGATGCACGAAGATGTCTAGAAGGTGGTTTTCAAGGCCAACGAGGTACCACCACCCATAACCGAAGATCGCGGACTCAGTGCAAAACGCCGAGCCAATCCGGTAAGTACAAGCGCACGCCGCATCAAGCAACTCATGGGTGACAATGCAAAGCTCCTCGAGGCACTCGCCGAGAAGGAGGAGGAGGCCGCCGGCTGGAAGATGCTGCAGGAGCAGAGGAGTGCCTCGGGGATGACACTGACAGCGGTCGTCGAGGAACTGATGGGTGACTTTAGGAAGCTCCGGATCGAGCGCGAGCAGGAGGTGGAAGAACCCGTGGCTGCTTTCAAGCAAAGTCGTGAGGAATTAAAGAAGGAGCTGGAGGATGTCGTCGTCTGGCGATCCATTTACGAGTAGAGACAGTAGCGACCCAGATTGGTGTCTATGATTTCCTTCTTCTCTTGCCCCCGTGTCTTCCGGGCTTTGCCGCATCTGGCATTTTAAATTATCCAGAATATGTAAGACAATTATTATCTGTGCCATTGTAAATTTGTCGTCGTACTATCCATTGCCATTTTATGTGTCGTCATATCATCCATTGCCCTATGTGGCAATTTAAATTAGGACGGAATACGAGTTGAAAACACGAACAAAGCAAATGCTGCCATGGGATCACAAGCAAACACCCTCCGTCCAGGTGCTTTACTTAACCCATTAATGGAGAAGTTGTGAGCGAGGTAGGCGGCTGGTGCATGGAGGTCAAAGAGCTCGCTTCCCGGTGAGAATGGGCGGCCTTGCTGCTCGCACGTGTCCCGTCGAGCCTAGGAGGTGGACATGGTGCATGTGTCCCGTCGAGCCTGTGTGGCGGACTGCTTGCACGCGTCTCGTCGAGCCTGCACGGAGGACTTCTCGCACTCGTCCCATCTAATCAAAGAGTTGCATGCACGCCACCGACTATGGTTAAATTTTGACACAGTTCATATAATACAACCATTTGCGATATTGACGTGTTAGCTTTTTGTTTCAAAAAGGACTTTGTTGGCTACTAATGTGTGCGCCTCTTCTCAAACTGGACGATTTTTTTTGCCACGACATATATGTGCCATGTCATGAAACCATGCCAATTTTCATGTTTTTTGGGTGACTTTTTGATTTACAAGGATTTAAAACTGAGATTCTCAATGTTTCGGGACGAGAAGAAGTTTGTAATTCACTCCCATTCCTTAAATGAGACCTAAACATGCACCCAATGACACATGTAGGATTTCCCATCCATTTTCCTTCACTGGAGCATGTGCTTGTATTTCAAATTGGAATTATGTACTACATTAAATGCGTAGAAAACTTAATTAGTAATATATACAATGGCCAAACGAGCCCTGAACAGTTTCAAATTTCAGCACGACACTCCTGTTATAATATGTTGCCTATAGAAAACAAAGTTCAAGGCGAGAAGAGGCAGTGATTATCATTTCGCCCGCCGAAACCACGAGGGTTACGAGAAGCTTTGGTTTGTAAGAGGCTTGTAATATAGCTTCGCCCAAATTAGACAATTATATGTACCATGTAGTGACACCCTGCCAAGTTTCATGATTTCCTGGTGAGTTTTGGATTTACAAAGATTTAAAAACCAAGATTCACAATGTTTGTGGCCAAGGCAGGACGGCGAGACGGTTGAATTCATTCTCATTCATTCCAAGGGACCTAAACATGCACACCAAGGACGCATGTACGCTTTTTCTAGCCATTTTGGTGCACTAGAGCATGTATTTGTAGTTCGAATTTGAATTATGGACATTAAACGCGTAGAAAACTCAATTAATGAATACAAAGGGTCAAACAAACCTTGAATAATTTCAAAGTTCAGCGTGAATCTCCTGTTGTTTCTTGTTGCATGTAGAAGGAAATACGAGGCTAAAAGAGGGAGCGATTATCATTTGGCCCACAAGGGGACACGTTTCTCTATCAGAACCACGAGGGTTCTTGCGACAAGCTCCGAATTGTAAGAGGTTTGTAATAAAGCTTGGCCCAAATTGGCAATGTTTTTACCATGACATATATGTGCCATGACATGACACCATGCCACCTTTGATGACTTTCTGGTGAGTTTTGGATTTATGGGGATTTAAAAACTGAGATTCCAAATGTTGGAGGACGGGCCATGACACCAGTAAGGTTGTAGTTCGTTCCCATTCCTGGCATGGGACCTAAACATGCACCCAAGGACACATGTATAACTTTTCTAGCCATTTTGGTGAACTGGAGCATGTATTTGTAGTTCAGATTTGAATTATGGACATTAAATGCCTAGGAAACTCAATTAGTGTATAAAAAGGCCAACAAACCGTGAATAAGTTTAAATTTGAGCATGGATATCATATCGTTCCATGTTGCCCGTAGAAGAAAATACTTGGTGAAAATAGGCAGTGATTACGTTTCGCCACAAGGGGAACACGTTTCCCTATCGGAACCACGAGGCTTCTTTGAGAGAAGCTCCGGTTTGTAAGAGGTTTGTAATAAAGCTTGGCCCAAATTGGCAATGTTTTTACCATGACGTATATGTGACACGACGTGACACCATGCCACCTTTGATGACTTTCTGGTGAGTTTTGGATTTATGGGGAATTAAAAATCTAGATTCCAAATGTTTGAGGACGAGCCAGGACGCCGGTATGGTTGTAATCTGTTCCCATTCCTGGCATGGGACCTAAACATGCACCCAAGGACACGTGTATAATTTTTCTAGCCATTTTGGTGAACTTGAGCATGTATTAGTAGTTCACATTTGAATTATGGACATTAAATGCCTAGGAAACTCTATTAGTGTGTAAAAATGCCAAACGAACCCTGAATAAGTTTAAATTTCAGTATGGATATCCTGTTGTTCCATGTTGCCCGTAGAAGAAAATACAAGGAGAAAAGAGGCAGTGATTATGTTTCGCCATAAGGGGAACACGTTTCCCTATCGGAACCATGAGGCTTCTTTGAGAGAAGCTCTGGTTTGTAAGAGGTTTGTAATAAAGCTTGGTCCAAATTGGCAATGTTTTTACCACGACATATATGTGCCATGACGTGACACCATGTCACCTTTGATGACTTTCTGGTGAGTTTTGGATTTATTGGGATTTAAAAACCGAGATTCCAAATGTTTGAGGACGAGCCAGGACGCCGGTACGGTTATAATCCGTTCCCATTCCTGGCATGGGACCTAAACATGCACCCAAGGACACATGTATAATTTTTCTAGCCATTTTGGTGAACTAGAGCATGTATTTGTAATTCAGATTTGAATTATGGACATTAAATGCCTAGGAAACTCAATTAGTGTATAAAAAGGCCAAATGAACACTGAATAAGTTTAAATTTCAGCGTGGATATCCTATCGTTCCGTTGCCCGTAGAAGAAAATACAAGGCGAAAAGAGGCAGTGATTATGTTTCGACAACAAGGGGAACACGTTTCCCTAACGGAACCACGAGGCTTCTTTGAGAGAAGCTCCGGTTTGTAAGAGGTTTGTAATAAAGCTTGGCCCAAATTGGACAACGTTTTTACCATGAAATATATGCGCCATGACATGACGTAATGCCAACTTTCATGACTTTCTGGTGGGTTTAGGATTTACGGGTATTTCAAAACCGAGATTCTAAATGTTTGAGGACGAGCCAGGACACCGGTACGGTTGTAATTCATTCCCATTCCTGGCATTGGACCTAAACATGCACCCAAGGACACATGTATAATTTTTCTGGCCATTTTGGTGAATTGGAGCGTGTATTTGAAGTTCAGATTTGAATTATGGATAGTAAATGCCCTAGAAACTCAATTAGTGTATAAAAAGGCGAAACAAACCCTGAATAAGTTTAAATTTCAGCATGGATATCGTGTCGTTCAATTTTGCCCATAGAAGAAAATACAAGGCAAAAGAGGTAGTGATTATGTTTCGACAACAAGGGGAACACGTTCCCCTATCAGAACCACGAGGCTTCTTTGAGAGAAGCTCTAGTTTGTTAGAGGTTTGTAATAAAGATTAGCCCAAATTGGACAATGTTTTTACCATGACATATATGTGCCATGACGTGACACCATGCCTACTTTCATGACTTTCTTGTGAGTTTAGGATTTACAGGGATTAAAAAACCGAGATTCCAAATATTTGAGGACGAGCCAGGACGCCGGTGAGGTTGCAATTCATTCCCATTCCTGGCATGGGACCTAAACATGCACCCAAGGACACATGCATGTATAATTTTTCTAGCCATTTTGGTGAGCTGGAGCATGTATTTGAGGTTCAGATTTGAATTATGGACATTAAATGCCTAGGTAACTCAGTTAGTGTATTAAAAGGCCAAACAAACCCTGAATAAGTTTAAATTTTAGCACGGATATCCTGTCGTTCCATGTTGCCGGTAGAAGAAAATAAAAGGCGAAAAGAGGCAGTGATTATCGTTTCCCCCACAAGGGGGCACGTTTACCTATCGGAACCACGAGGCTTCTTTGAGAGAAGCTCCGATTTGTAAGAGGCTTGTAACAAAATTTGCGCCAAAACGGACAAAAAAAATTCCTCAACAAATATGTGCCATGTCGTGACACCACGCCAAGTTTCATGATTTTCGGGTGAGTTTTGGATTTACTGGGATTTAAAATCCGAGATTCTTCTCATGAAATGTTTTGAAATAGCACACGGTTCACTCACGAAAGCCATGTGCCTACCAAACTGTGGACGATGCCCACCCCTCCCCCTGCTGCACGCGCGATCTGAGTCGTGTGTTGTGATTGGCCAGAACCCAAACACCTTGGATCGTACGTCTGCACCATTGGACGCTCCCAGGTCGAATGGCGACCCTCATCCCTTTCGACAGCACATGCAGTACATATGTAAGCACTGTGCGCATGCGTCATCCTAGCTCACGCTTCCTTCTCTACTACGTTTTCTAAACAGACTACTGTTTCCCACCACTCCTCTCATCGGTTTCCCGCCTCTTCTCCCATCGATTTCCCGCTACCAGTGTCAGTACTCATTGAAGGATAGGCGGCGACACACCAACCATGTAAATATCACACACAGTTTCTAAAAGCACAAATGTGCATGATAGGAGGGAGTAGGTCCCATAGGGTGACCAGCGTGAAACGCCTTAAAGGCAAGGAGGCAATTCCTATCAGCAAGGTGCGGCTTCCCATCCGCTAGCCTAGTCGAATAGAACGCATAAGTTAAGCATGTTTGGGCTGGAGTAGTCCAAGGATGGGTGACCCAGTGGGAAGTTGCATATCTCAAGATTCATTCAATTGCATGTCACGGTCATTATAGAGATAAAGAGATAAATATCTCTGTAGTGACCTGTCATGGTGATTATATAAACCTTGGGATCCTTGTTTTGCTAATTTGTAGACTATGTTTTATAGGTTATAAACCTTAGGATCCTTGTTTTGCTAATTTGTAAACTATGTTTTTATAGGTTATTTTTTGTTGTAAAATCACCACGAGTGTGCAAGCGTGGGAAAATGGTGAAGGTACTGGCTTAACCGTGTGCGATGCAAGTGCGCTATAAAATCACCACGACTGCGCAAGCTAAAGGTGGGTAAGTTCATTCAGAAATTAGGACGAACCGTGTGCAATAGACCAGCTAGCTACAAATATAAAAACAAACTACCCGCCTTGAGCGTTGCAAAAATCGGCGGTTCCGCTAGTTTTCCTTATTATCATACACGTATATTCTTATTGGACCGTGCGCGATCGTGGGCACTCCCGCCCGTCATCAATTCCTTTACCCAAATTTTAGTAGCGGTCGTACTTCAACCGTCGCCCACACTCCTCCAGCACCGACCTTATAGTAAAATTGCAGTAGCCGAGGCATTTGAATCGTCGCCCTCCCTCGTCCACCACCATCTCCACCCACCATTACTAAAATTTTCAGTAGCCGCGGCGTATCCTCAAACACCACCACCACCCCCTCCACAGTCCCCCACCCACCCCCTCACCCCTCAAACCCTAGCTCGCGGGCGTCACGGCCAACCCATGCCGGTCTGACCGTTCCTCCTAGCTTAGATAATAAAGTTCAGGTTACGCAGTGATCCCCATACCGTCCCCCCACTCCCCTGAGTTTTTAGATGAGGCATGCGGTGTCCCACCCTGCCAGATGCACATCCCCTGCTCTAGAATGTCGCAGCCAAAGCTCGATCATGTATCCCGGGAGCCCGATGAGCGTTCGACCAAGAAGAGGTTTATCATGGCCTCTCCGATGGACGTTGGCGAGGTGGCTGCCGTTCGCCCCGACCCGTCGATCCCGGAGCAACACGTCACTGCGAAGACATTGACTATGTTGCCATGCCAAAGGCTTCATGTTAGTGGGCTTGTGTATTACTGTATCTCGGGAAAGCTAGCTATGACATCAAGCTCGTCGACAGCGATGACTTCATGCGGGCCATGTCATAGGTTAAGTGGTCCATCCCTAACCCCTCTGGTTCAACCATCGTCGATCTCTTCGACGACCCTGCTATTGATCTCCTGCGCCAAGCGGTCAAGGATTTGCAATCCTTATACGCCATCGAGCCCATTTTGTCATTTCTAAAGGACACGTTCTACGACGGCGGCTTGGGATCCTCAATTGCCAAGTCAGATCTCATCGACCACAACCACGAGGAGGGCACCAACAAAGGTTCTTCCAAGGTGAAACGGACCATCTGTGACATCAGAGAGCGCACCATGGGTCTATGCTCTTCCAACTAGAAGGACCCCGTCCATGAAATGTGAGGTAACATTCTATCAGCAAATCTTACCTTTTCTAGCTTGCCAACCCACCCTTTGTTGTAGTAGCATTTGTCATGCGGCGCTAAAACGGTGTCATGTTTAATTATTCCAGTTATGCAAAAATGTATTGTTCAATAGGGCTATGTGATGTTTAAGTATGAATTGTCCACTTCAGTTTCACGAATGGCTATATTTGGTTGTTTATAGTGAGTAGATGCCTTGTTTATCTGTATTTGGTTCTTAGGTTGGTTGCAGTGAGCATTTTTCTAGTTATCGAGCTGATGCCTTGTTTATATGTATTTGGTTCTTAGTTTGGTTGAAGTGAGCATTTGTCCAGTTATCAAGCAGATGCCTTGTTTATCTGTATTTGGTTATTAGGTTGCTTTTTTAGCATTTTGTCCAGTTTTCAAGCAGATGCCTTGTTTAAATGTATTTGCTTGTTAGCTTGGTTGCATTGAGCATTTGTCCAGTTTTCAAGCATATGCCATGTTTATCTGTATTTGCTTGTTAGGTCAGTTGCAATGAGACTCTGTCCAGTTTTCAATGGCTATATTTGGTTGTTATACTGATCATTTGTGCCTTGTTTATTTTAGTCATTCACAATGTGTTGTTCATTATATGCAAGTCGGAACTGTGCCGCTCGACTGCATCAATACCAGTTTGAATGGCTATATTTGGTTCCAGTTATGCCTGGTGTAGTTAACACATTCCCTTTATTTCAGTTTTACACATTTATCCAGTGCGATGTTTAAGCATTACCTACGTTCTATTCATTTTCAACAATACCAGTTTGAATTGCAATAGTTGATGGTTGTTAAGCCTGCTGTTGGTAACATTGCCTTCCATTTTATATATGCTTTAATAGCATGCTAAAACCAACGCATTCAAGCTATAATTTGGAGATGATGTTGTTTACCTTTGCTATATTTGTTTGATGTTAAGGTTGCTATACTTATCATGCCTTTCCACTACTTATGCAGGACAACAATGGGAGTGGCCACCATTTTCCACCGAGGTTAGCTTCATCCCTCGGCTTGTACTCCCCCCGTCGTTCCATAATGTAGTGCATATAGATCCAGGCCTGGACACTTGTTAGCTTCTAATATTGACTTGTTGCTTGTAGGTACATATGCCCTTGGCAAGGATCCACGCATCGACCCTTTTTGCATATGGGGCAATGAGATATTCATGAACAAGCATCAAGTGAGGAAACTGATAAGGATTGTTAACAAAAAGATACGAATGGTGGCAAGCAAATTATTTGTTTATGCTCTATCCAACACAGCAGTGAGCTGTAGGATGGTAACTACAAACTCTACAGCCTTCTCTTTTTACTACCCATAATGAGTTGTTAGACAACAATGTCTGAATCTTTTTTGTTCCCATTGGTTCCCGAAGCAGTTCACTCAAGATTATCTCGCAAAGTACATGATTGGTGGACATGCAATGAAGGTTAAAGTATTTCATCCAGAGTACAATGAGCATCGAGAAGTCGTAATGAAGACAGTGAAGGATGGACAGGCAGCCATCACAAGGGGTTGGCCTAGAGTCATGCGTGCATTATGCATGGAGGAGGGCACAATATGGGCATTCCACTTCACCTTCTCCAGCAACCAAAATGCCTTTTGCCTCTCCCTTTACAGTCTTTAGTACAAATGTGGTTCACCATTCTTTACTTGGTGCTTCTGTAGTTCTTCAGTATATGTACATGTGCATCGAATTATGCATTCGTGGTTGAACCTATATTTGTAATAAACATGGTTGGATATGAAATAAGTGATTACCTACTACCAAATTCAGAACATATGATTTTTAAATTAGGGATTAATTAGGGATTACACGACACATGGTTGGCAAAAGCAAGACGTCTGCGATAGATGTGGAGATCAGACACATTTCTAGGATCCGCTACGTGTGCGATCAATCTCCACTGCACACATGATCAGCCAAGAAAAAACGTGTGCGATCAATCTCCACTACACACAAGATCAGCCAAGAAAAAGTGTGTGCAATTAACAGCAGCATCGCGCACAGTTCTTTCTTATTAAATGTTTGCGATAGTCACCTTATCACACACGCTTCAAAATTATGGACTGTTTGTGATGTTGTGTGCATCGCAAACGTTTGGTCATAGAAGAACATGTGCGATAGGTGCTTCTTGGATTAACTGTGTGGGATGTACATACTAACAGAAATGTATTCCTTGGATGGACTTTGTGGAATGTACATACGAACGGAAACTTTAGCGGGGACTGACTGTGTGGGATGTACATACGACCGGAAACAATTTCGCCTATATAATTGTATTTTTAGCACTACTGTACATATAACCGTATTTGAGCGCTCACCGGTCGCACACGACCTCATTTTGCCGAGTGTCTATGCCAGGAGGGCATATCTCCGACAGTTTCTGGGTCATGTGGGAAGGACCCCCCTATCGCAGTCACTCACTTGGCGACGGTTCTGAACGTCGTTGCGGAAAGGGGTTAAAAACCGTTTGTATAGCACCGATGCGTACCAGTGTACTACTTTGGACCCAGGCCACGGCCCTACTAGCTCAACCCCCAAGCCCATCTAGAAATGCACAGCTTAAACACGCAGAAATGAATAATGATGGCTTTTGAGAGAGTCCATCATGGATAGCTAAGTTGCCTAGTACCTCACTGCTTGTCATCTAGTAGGAGAAACTAATCATATTTCACATTACTATGCGTGCTGAGTGGACAGTATATATTGTAACATGTAGAGTAAAAAGGCGATGCAACAAGTGTACAACCTCTTTGGCGAAGCCATGCATGTCGATGTCAGCATCATTGGATTGGTCGGTGAGGACGCTCCGGCTGATGTGGCTGTCAGAGGAGGGAAAGAAGATCTTAGGCATCTGGATATGGAGCAAAGGGTACTGCTCCGCTGTGATGGAGGGTTTTGTTGTCGGAGCAGCTTCGCCGAGTTGTACGACGGCGAGGCTGAAGCAGGCAAGAGATACAATGTTAACCTGACTGGAATTCTAATAGCATCTCCAATAGATGATGTAAAATGCATAACCACAAAGTGCTATATGTAAAATACATCAGCCACTCATCTCTGAACTTAATAGTCGAAGCTGAATTTAACTGTCAAAACCGAATTTTACCGTCGAAACTAAATTTTGCTGTTGAAACTGAATTTTACTATCGAAGTTGAATGCACTAGTAGCAGAAAAGCAGCAGCAGCAATGCGTGTGAGAGCTGGGGCAGCTGGTCGTGTAGTTGCATCTCGAGTAGCAGTTGCAGGGGCTCGAGCGTGAGCAGGATCTGCTGCTCGTGCAGCAACAGTGCAAGCAAAAGTAGAGCAGGAGCACAAGCAAGAACAAGAGCAAGAGCAGCAGCACGAGCACGAGCAAGAGTAGATCAGGTAGGGGACCGAGAGCAAGAGCAGAGCAGCAACACGAGTGAGAGCCGAAGCAGCAGCAACTCCTACTGATGTGGACGTCACCGCCGAGGGAGAGATGTCGTAAAGGAAGTGGCCGGTGACGCCGCCGTAGATGGAGCCGCGCCATGGCGGCTCGAGACCAAGCGCCGGCAGCACCGTGAGATCGAATAAAGAAGAAAATGAAGCCATTAGTGTAGAACCTCTTTGGTGGCACCGATTAGGCCTTAGCTTCATTCAAGGAATCGGTGATGGTGCTGCTCTTCCGGTGGTGCAAGTGAAGACGGCGCTGTGGGAATGGAGGTGGTGCAAAAGACGAGGAGAACGTTGGGGCAGCTCCTTGGAGGTGGAGGACGGGGTGGCTGAACCGGCGGGACGACAAGATCGACAATGGATCCCCATCCAGTGCAGTGGATGTGGGACATTGAGGTGTTGTTGTGGATAACATCGTTGGGTAAGAGGCTCTGACTGGGTGGCGGACGGAGTAGGGTGTATGGCTTCGTGGGTTTTCGTGGCCTCGATGTACGAATGGGGGCGGAGGGGACACTACAAACATCTGTGACATTTTGGGCCGAACGGAATTTTTTTATGTCATGCGTATGACACTTCTATGACGATAATTGTGACAAAACCCGGTATCATCATAGATGTGGTGGGCTACTACTTATATGACAAAAAAATATGATAGAAAATGGGCCTTTTGTCCTGGGCGGGCTGGAGACGCAGCTGCATGACATTCTTTGGGTCGTCCATGACGAAAAAAACCGTGGTAGAAGCGAGGGCGAGGAAAATATCGGGGAGTTCCCGCTTACGGTGGGAGGTCGGGGGCCGAGCGATGCGTGTTTCTCTCATACACATACGCACGTGGGTGCGAGGCGTTGGGCTCTAACTGAACCCAAGCGAGGCTTTCGCCTACTGAACCCGAGCGATTGCGCTGCAGGATACGCGTTACTGAACCCAAGCGATTGATCGATCAGGCTGTTAATTGAACCCGATCGGGCGATTCCTTCGCTACTGCTGCTAACTGAAGCCAATCGAACCTGCGGCTTCCTTCCCTTGATGAACAATGAGCATTGTTGGGGGGTTTGGAAGAACAGTTCCCGGTGGGTGGTTGGATGAACAAGACCCCGTGGTAGCAGAGGCTGTTGTCGCTGGATGAACAGGACCCCGATCGATCGAGCCGGTTGGGGGTGGATGAACAGGACCCCGTGGAGGGCTAGATGAACAGGATGACCCCGTGGAGGGCTGGTTGAACAGTAGCCAGTGGAGGGCTGCATGAACAGTAGCCCGTGGGTGGGTGGTTGAACAGGACCCCGTGGAGAGGGCTGGTTGAACAGTAGCCGATGGAGGAGCGGTGGAGGCTGGATGGACAGGAGCCCGTGGATGAACAGTCACAGGTGGAGGCTGGAGGAGGTCGACGGTGGATGAACAGTAGCTCGTGGAGGCTGGAGGAGGTCAACGGTGGAGATGAACAGTAGCCCGTAGAGTCCTGTTTTGCGGCCCGCCACACCCGTCCCAATGAACAAGATCCCCGTTTTGACCGTAGCGCTCCAACACAAGTCTTTTTCCTCCATTTTGCGGTAGGCCACACCCCTCCCGATCAACATGACCCCATTTCGACTATAGGCACTCGAACATAAGTCTGTTTCCTCCATTTTGCGGTACGCAAAACCCCTCTCGATGAACAGGATCCCATTTCGACCCTAGGCAGTTGAACACAAGGCCGTTTCCTCTGTTGTGTGGTACGCCAGGCCTCGTTTCGATTGGTTGTTCCATCCAAGCCAGTTGCCTCTCGATGAACACGACAATGCAGTTTCTCTATTCCGACCCAGCCGGTTGGCTGCCGATGAACAGAACGTCGTCGCTCCCTCTCCATGTACACGAGCCCTGGTCATACGTATGCGCGAATAGGCATTCAAGACCCCGCCCATATGTACGTACGTGTACATGCTACGTGCGCACCTCTAATACGACACGTGCCCTTCCTTACTCAGCTACGGTTCATCGCTGCAGCCTGCACACAGACTGATCGACCAGTATGTACGTACACGTTCGTGAATAGAATGACAATGTTACGTACGCTTCGACCAGGTGGGTCCCAACTGTCAGGCACTTCGTTGCGTGCGAAGATGTACCTAGTGGGTCCTAGTAGTCAGGGGGGAAACAATTTTTTTGTGAAATATGGTGGCCCGTCTGATGGATCTCTGCTTTCAGGTGGAGGAATCATTATTTTGCACGTAATAAGGAGGCACTTCCTTGCTGCAGCCATGGACCCAGCTGTCAGCCTCTCCACGTACAGTACTCTTTCGATGGAAGTCGTTCCTTGACCACATTGACCACGCCGCACCGAGAGCACCAAGGCAATAGACGACGGCAAGGCCTAGGAAGGGGAAGACGCAGTAGTGGATGCCCACACGGAGAGGAGTACGAGGGTTCACTAGTTCGGCTACGGTGTGAGGCTTCCGTCGCTGCAGGGCCTGGCCAGCGGTGGGAATAGTAGGGGGCAGTGAGGCCTCCATGGTAGCACATCCGGCCACGGGAGGCAGGAGCATGCGGCACGACCGGCGCTGCTTTGGGCGGCTGGAGCAAGAAGACCAGAGGTTGAAGAAGCACTACGGCCGTTGGATGGACATCGTACGGTCACTGGAGCTAGAATCGTTTATATTGACTAAGTTGACAAAGCCCTCCATCCCCGTCAATTTAGTAGGCCCACAAGTCAGCCTCCCACTATGGTGGGTCCCAGCTAGCAGGGGGTATTAATTTTTGTGTGTGTTGACCACGTCGCGCCGAGCGCATCCAAGGTGGTGGACAAGGGCAAGGCCCCGGACAGCAATGAGCCGGAGATGGGAAGACGCAGGAGTGGAGCTGTAGACGGAGAGGTGTACGAGGGTTAACTAGTTCTGGTGCGGTGTGGTTCGGCAGTCGGTGGAGAAGAACATGAGGTGTGGAGGGGTGGAGGGATGGCCTGGCCAGCGGTGGGGTAGCGCTTCACAGCAAAGCGTGCTAAGCAAAGCTGCTAGAAGCAGGTGGCGGGAGCAGGTGGTCCCGGCGGTGCTAGAGGAAGAAGACGAGGGATTGAAGATGGATGCCGGTTGTTGGATGTAAATCCAATGGTTAATGATGTAAGAATCATTTGTTGACTAAGTTGACAACGACTTGCGTTGGCTTTGACCTATTGGCCCACATTTCAGCCTCCAAAAATGTGGCACATATTCAACCGGTTTTTTCAGAATTTATAGTCCATTTGATCTTTTTTTTTGAGAATGTCCATTTGCTGGGCAGGGTGAACAAATAATGTAGCGTCCATGAGGCCCATTTTTTTAAAACTACATCCCATTTTCACTTTCTCGAAATACCCAAATTTGCTGGGTTGGCTGATTAAATAATGTAGCATCCATGAAAAATTACAGGCCATTTGCACTTTCTCGGAATACATGATTTTGCTGGGCTTGTTCTAATTATAATGTTGGGTTGGGCGCAGTAATGTTATCAAAAAAGAAACAGGGCCTGAGCATTTTGTTATAAATATATTTAAATAATAAGTGATTTATTATTACATTGGTCCTTAAATCTTACCAAGCTTTTGTACACAATCACCAGGATTTTCGTTGCCTTAATGTAAAAAATCTAGGATTTTATTGTTAAGAAATTAGTTTAAAAGTTAATAAGATGTGGGATATTTTTTTCTTATATATGTAAGTATATGTTAAATATATGATGACAATAACAATAATATGTAATAACATAAAAAAATTAAATATATATAATATAGTTAGAAGGGAAACATAAGTTGGACCTGGCGTTCCTATTCTTATATAGAAAAATAGAACAGACGTCTGCGTTTTCTTCAAAAAAAATACATAAGTTGGGCTGCCGATGTTTCAGGAAAAATAAAACCTCGGATGGGAGGTCCATAGGCCGGTCGATACAGGATGGCCCTCAAGTAAATAAAAACCGACATGTCGTGGGCTACGCATGTTAAAAAAGAAAGCCTAGACGGGGCAGCCCACAACCCAGCTGATACTTGCTGGCCCACTGATAATAAATGATACCTGACAGCTCCTCGGTTTCGTTATAAATTTATCTCCTTTAGTAACTACGTTGAAGCACCTCAAAAAAATATAACTATGTTGACAAACCCGTGGGCCCCAACGTCAATATAGCATTAGGAGGAAGTATTTTTTCAGTGAGGCACTTGCTTGCGTACGGCCATAGACCTGGTGGGTTCCGACTGTCCGCATCTCCACGTACAGTCCTCTCGAGATTCCTCTCGTTTGTTTAGCATGTTCACAATGGCAAACATCGGCGCCGCGGCATGCGCACAAAGGCGCGGGATGAGAACAAACCACGTGAAGCAGTGCCTTATTTCTACCGAAACTACTGAACTAGCCCACTGGCCAAGTGACACTACCCAACCGTTGTTCCGCCCGGGTCCAATTCCACCTGATTCAGGGAAAATATCTCCAAATTTTTTTGCCTCTGCCATTATTGACATGTGGGTCCCCATTGTCATCTACGCACACCACGTCCAACACTTGCCAAAACTTTGTCCCTCATTTTCTCTGTTTTTCGCACACTCGACATTGTGTGGGCATTTTGAAAATAGCATATCTTATTGACTGTGCATAATATGAAGATGTGCTATGCATGAATCTTGATTAGCATGATGTTAACTGGCTGGTAGTTCCATTTTCGACCATGAATGAAACTTCCAACATGATGTTATCCCTGTTTGAAAGGGCGTGTTAATATAAATGCTCTGCCTCTGAAACTTGCAGTTTCCTATCTAAAACTAAAACTTGCAGTTTCTTGTTTGAGAATCACATTGTCTGCACTTTTATACTCCTATGGAACTACATTTTTTAAGTGCTAAAAATATATCTTTAGAGTTCATAAAATACTTCATATGCTCAATACTGCAAATCTGAAATTTAAAAGACATTCATATGTGAAAGGTCTCTAGAGTCCCCTCCTATTCCTCAGTGGCAGACAGCCGCCTTGTGAGACGATGTGAACGGCGAGGGAGAGGATGGCAAGGAAGCATCGTCGAGCCAACTGCTTTTCTTCTCTTGCAGTTGGGTTTGGTCGACGAAGACTCCACCGGCTCGCTCTGGCACGGCACCCTCACAAATGGCACCATGTAGATGCTCAATCATTCAATCCCTTGTGGATGCTACATCTGGGATCCATACTCCCACCACCGCTCCCTCACAATTGGATTCGGTGAATCCGTTTGCTCCACGGCCCAGAGGAGCAGCTCTATGTACTCTCGCACGACTCCCTTCGAGAGTATCGCCGCCTTTTCACTCTGTTGCAGATATTTGTCCATGGATGTCGCCATCGCCGCTAGTTGGTCCTTGTTGTCAAACCAAGACTGTATCTCCAACATCCTAGCTAGCTTCACAGGGTCGCCATCTGCGATCCCCATGTATCGGTTGTACTCCCCCATCGATCTACTTCTCCACAGCACCTTCACTCGCCGGCAGTGGTTTTTGAATGGAAGAGGAGAGGAGCGGCGCTGGTTTTGGATTGGAACGGGAGAGGAGCAGTGCTGGTTTTGGATTGGAATGGGAGAGGAGGGGCGGTGGTTTTGAAATGGAAGAGGAGAGGAGCGCCGCTGAATTTAGATTGGAAGAGGAGTAGCGCTGGTCTTGGAAGTACTTTTTTGTTTTGCGTATTTTGGGTCAAAGTTTGACCATGTACTATATTTGACAAGCAAAA
Organism: Triticum aestivum; assembly: GCF_018294505.1. Classification (NCBI taxonomy): domain Eukaryota; kingdom Viridiplantae; phylum Streptophyta; class Magnoliopsida; order Poales; family Poaceae; genus Triticum; species Triticum aestivum. The sequence continues at coordinate 394,108,918 of NC_057804.1, read as the reverse complement.
TGTGAATGCATGTCACCAAAAGTTGTATCGTTTGGTTCATATCTGAATGTACTTTCAAATTGTATTATTTTTGCAACCTATAACATATATTTTAATTGAAGGGTAAACTGATTTTGATTTTGATCCAGTCACAGCGCGCTGGCCCTCTCGTCCAATCCTAAATCGCTGCCGCACGCTCCTCTCCCTCTTCTCCATTGCAAAACCACCTCCTCTCCTCTCCATCATCTCCATTCCAAAACCACCGTCATGCCTCTCCATCTTCTCCATTGCAAAACCACCCCTCTCCTCTCCATCTTCTCCATTGCAAAACCACCATATCGCTTATCCCTCTTCTCTATTGCAAGACCACCGACTCTCCTCCCATCTTCCAAAGCTAGCACCGGACCTCTCAAAAGGACATCTATGGAGAGGATGCAGCAGCGAATCGGGCAGATCGCCGGCGGCGACCAGGCAAAGTTAGCTAGGTTGAAGGAGATCCTTACTTGGTTTGACAATGAGTGGGAGATTTCTAGGATGGTGAGGGCCATGTGGCAATGTATGCGAAGGATCGAGACGGCAGCGATGAGGCGGCGATGTACTCCTCGGGGGCAGTCACGCTGCAGTCCTTCAAGTTCATCGAGTATCACCTCTGGGTGATGGAGCTAACAGATTCGCCAGAGGCGAAAGTCAGGCAAAGGTGGTGGCCGTACAGGTCGAAGGTCGAGCATCCAAAGGATAACGAATCGATCAAGTACGGTGTGCCATTCGTGAGGGTGCAGAGCCAGTCAGAGCCACAGGAGTATTCGTTCTCCCATCACAAGTGGAGGCTGAATGGCACAACGTCGCCTCCCTGCCGTTCTCCACGGTTCCCTCGACGCTCGCCTCATTTCAACAGCGGCCATATGGTTTAAGGTAAGCTTCGCACTAACCTAATCTTACATCTGCTCATGCTTACAATTAGTGTGAGGGATAATGAAAATCATGCTTACAATCAGTCTCCGACTACTATGCCAATCACCCTAAAATAGCTCTGGACCTTTGGGTCAAAGTTGTGACACTGTGAACAAATAAAGAAAAATAGATTGGTGCTTCTTTCAGAATAGAGTACTCCCTAGAAAACTGCCAATATACGCTACTAATATTTGGTTAGAGGATTTGCTGCCGAGAAAGATCCATCCACAGAGAGCGCCGCACATCCCACTGGTGGTGGTGGATGCCAATGCGTGCATGGAGCATGGTTGGTGTCATTAATTTTTATTAATTTTTACTTGGCACACCTTGCACTCTGCATATATGTCGGTTCCATCCGTACATTTGTGCAGTTCCACCAAAGTGCAGCTGAATAACCCTGTTTGCATAGATAATGAAAAAGCATGATTACATTATAGTGGCACTAGTTGATGAAACATACACTAATAAATAGAAGAAAATATTGCGACAGTATCATAGTATACCATGCTGCGAGGGCGAGATGGTCCCTGCGACGCCTCATACGATAGGACTCATACTGGAAATCGACCCAATTCTCCCCGATATACCTTCTGCCAGTGATGAACATCAGTATACAGCGGTAGTACAAGGAGGGGCCTTGAGACATTCCAATCTCTATTTTTGTGCAGATCGACTAAGATTAAGCACACCAGTTTGCAAAAATGCTTAAACATTAACAATGAGGCTAGTTGATGAAAGATATACTAACAAAGAGAAACACTTTCTTTATCTACATTGGAAATGAAATGATAGAGAGCAAACTCGCTCTATTTTAACTGTATTATTACTTCATTTTATCAGTGGCACAAGGGTCGAGCAGCTGGCAACCAAGGTGTACCGTGCGTCGCAAGGATGGAGGCTGGGGGTTCTTAGACTGGGATGCTGAAGCTGGCTCTTTTAGTCCCTATCTCCCCCTTGATGTTTCTGTGGTAGCATTTGGGTTGTAATCCAAACTTGGTCGAGCTGGTGCTGCGTCCCCCTACCTGCCTAGCTTATGTGGCGAACTTGTCTCATGCTAGTACTCAGTTCGTTCTAGTAGTAGTTGCATAACTGCCCGTTTACACTGAGATGTTGTCGGATAATGGTTCTCTATGGTTGGGTTTTGTCGGGGGGCTGATCCACGAACACCTATGGGACCAGCGGGCCGAGTCCCTTTCGATTCGGTGAGGGCGGAGGTCGCACGAAGAGCGGATCGAGGCGAAACACACGAGCGGTTTTACCCAGGTTCGGGCCGCACGGATCCGTAAAACCCTACTCCTGCTTGCTTGATTGTATTGAGTTCTTGCTCAGTGGCGATGAACGCTACCAGGCCGAGCGTGAGAGTGTTCTTGGTGTTTCGAATGAGCCGAACCGAACCGAACCCCCCTCTACGTTGTGCAGGGGCCTCCTTTTATACGCTAAAGGGGTCACCAACAGGTGGCAATGCAGAGAAGGGTACAAATGTAAAAAGTGAGGTGGTTGGTACAGTTACTTGTACAGTGCGCCCTACCTAACTCTGACGGCAGGGGACAAGGGCATTAAATGCCCGTCCGAGTCGCCCAAACAGTGCAGAAAAGGACCGTTAGGGGCGCCACCGTTCGCCACGATGGCGATCTCGTCAGCTTCGCATGCCACTGCGCACCGCTGGCTGCACAGCCTCCCGCCACGCGCGCCTGGAGAGGCCCCCAGAGCGACGCGTTGGTGGATGAGCTGGAGCGTAGGCACAGAGTGACCGCCTGCCGCGGCAAGCGCCTTGCCGCTGTTGTTATCTTGTCGGGTCCGGAAGCTTGTCGCTCACCGGGCCTCGAGGTACCTTGGTTGGTCTTCCCGGCAAGCTCCTCTTGCCGGGGCCTTGTTGTCTTGCCGGAGCGCGTGGTGCGTCGCGGCAAGTTCCTTGGAGTGCCTTGGTCGGCCTTCCCGGCAAGCTCCTCTTTCCGGGGTCTTGTCTCCTGAGCTAAAATACTTTGTTCTTGAATGGCTCCAAAGGAACCAGCGGAGGACCCTGGCGGTCGCCCGGCAAGACTTGCCGCGGGGCGCTGCAACTGCCCGTGCACGAGTTTGGGATACTAGGGTACCCCTACTCTAGTACACCGACAGGAGCCCCCGGGCCTGGGCCACACACGGTGCCGAGCGCTGTTGGGCCAGGCCCAAAACAGGGCACGGGCACGCGCGGGCCTGGGTTATGCCGAATCTAACTCCGTATCCACCGCGCCCCCTGTAACGGGACGCGTCGATCGCGGCGTCGTGGGAGAGATCGTGGGTGATTCTTTATTCGGAAAAAGCGCAACGTTCGCCTCCTCCTCTTTATAAGTAGGGGAAATAGGGGCAGTTCCCCCACTTTCGCCATTTGCTGCTGCAATCTCAGAAATCTCCGCCGCCCCCCTCCGCTTCCAAAGTCGAAAGAGAGCAGCGCTCCGCCCCCGTCGCCGCCGTCGCCACCAGCGCCGTCGATCTCCCCCACCGCCTCCGCCATGGCTCCGAAGGCCGGGAAGGGGAAGGCCGCGAAGACTGCGGCCGCGAAAGCTGTGAAGTCGACCGAAGCGCAGCGGCTCGAGGCGCCCGGAAGGAGTGGGCCACCTTCCCCCCCGAGCTCTCCGTGAAGGAGCTGAGGGAGTGGTATTATCTCTTCTGGTCGACTGAGACGCGGGCGCATCCGCGCACGAAGGTACTTTCCGCCGTCGCCTCGCAAGAAGCTCCAGTTGGCGGGTACCCCTTCTTTGCCTTGTTCTTCTACTGCGGGCTCTGCCCGCCCTTCTCTGATTTCTTCTGCTACATCATGAACACCTACGGGTTCCACCTCCTTGATTTCACCCCAAACGCCGTTCTGACCATGGCAGTTTTCGCCCATTTGTGTGAAAACTTTGTCGGAGTCCACCCTAATGTAGCCCTCTTCCGCCACTTCTTTATGCCTCGTGTCGAGAGAGGAGAAACCCTTGCCAGAGGGATCGCCTGGATCTCGTGAGCCGGCAAGAAGGAGACCTATCTGGAGGGGGAGCTCCGCAGCAAGTGGGATGAGTGGAGAGCAGATTGGTGCTGGGTTGTAGAGGAGAATCCGCAGCCGTTCACCGCCCTGCGCCAAGCCCCAGCAGTGTGTGGCAATGATTGGAGTGCCCTGTCCGCGGACGACAACAAGCTGAAGATCGCCACCACCCGGATCTTGCATCTCAGGCTTGCCGGGCTGACTGTAGGAGCTGTCGGCGCAGATTTCCTTCGTCGCCGCATCGCCCCTCTGCAGGCGAGGGGGAGACTCGCCTGGGAATTTGGAGGCCCGGCAGATATCATGAGGTTGCGCCCGGGCCTCAACTTCAATTTCACCATCCTGGAGCTGGACGGGATACTCAAGGAGATATTCAAGCACGACCCACAACATCCTGAGTGGTTCAGGTTGCCGGCAGGCGTCGTTCCTCTGTGCAACAACTCCTCGCGCGACCGCATCTGTGCAATGATGCCATTGTGCGATTCGCACGGGGTTGTTCCAACTTGGCAAGAACCTGCCGACGACGTCGTGCAGCAGTTCTTCGACGGCCTAGTGGAAGTGGCGGTCAATGCTGATGAAAAGAAGCTCCTCACCCGCGACACCACCGATCAAGAGATGGAATGCATCGCCACCAGGGCGGAAGAGGCGGCAGCAGCCGCAGCCGCAGGTGAATTCGGGTTCACAGTGGAGGAAGCAGACGCGGCATTGGCGACGAGCCTTACCGAATGGGAGTGGCCCTAAGACGAAGAAGAGCTTGCCGCGCCTGACGCCGAGTCGAGCGAGCCCGCCGAGGGTGCGAGCAGCCCGTCATCTCCGAGGAGCTTGCCGCGAGCAGGGCCCGCAGTGCAGCCCCCAGCGCAGCCAAGAAGGCGCCTCCGCAGGGCCGGGGACGCAGCGGGGCGGCAAGTGGGCCAACAGCCGCAGCGCCGCGCGTCGCGCTCCGCCGCGGCAAGTACGGTTGCCGCGGGAGCGCCTCCCATCACGGTGGCAACTGGAGCGGGGTCGTCTTGGGCTAGCGCCGCAGTCCCCGCCAAGCGGCCAAGGGATCCCACTCCTCCACCTACTACGCCGGAGGTGGGCCGAACTTCGATCTCTCCGCGCTTAGCTCCAACGAGGAGGAAGAAGAAGAGTAAGATTCCCTTGTTGTTCTTGTAGTTCTTAAACTTGCTATTCTTGTCCTGCGCCTGATCTCATCCTCCCTGGACTCTCCTTTTTCAGGACTCTGGCCCAGAGGGTGGCGAAGATGGCCAAGGTTCCGGTGGTTATCATCGAGGACGAGCCCACTGCAACGGCAAGAGGCGCACCCGAGACCACCTTGCCGGATACGGCCACTACTCCGCAGAGCAGCCCCCAGCGCAGCCCCCAGCGTAAGTACATGGTTTACTTTCTGCTTCTAGGCGCGCGCGGTCGCTCTTTTCCTTTGTTGACATCTGATCGCTGGTTTGTTTGTGCAGGAGCAGGACAGCTTCATCAGGAGGGCGTGGTGATCACCTCCGACTCGTCGTCTGCTTTGACTACGCCACCAAGGGCGGACTCCCCGGCAAGGAAACGTTCTCTGGCAAGGGAGAAATCTCCGGCATGGGAGGAGTCTCCGGCAAGGGACAGCGCTAATGATCCCCCGGTGGTGGAGCCCATGACAATGGATCCTAGCACAGGTAGTCCTTCTTGCCCGAAACTTTCCTTGTGTTCTTCTGCTGATTTTTCTTCTCGAGTGCTTGTTTGATTTCTCCTTCTTCTCCGGTCATCAGACCCATTCTCCGCTGATCCGATGGAGACCGAGGCGGGCGGCGAGGAGAACACACGCGGCAACACTGATGATGCCGCGACCACCGAAGAAGGAGCCGGTGCTGATGTGCCCGCCGGCGAAGAGGCCGCCAAGGCTACCGCCGAGGAAGCCGGCGAGGGATCTAGCGATCGCACTGACGGCCCTGAGGCCGCAGGAGTGCCAGGCGCTGCACCGACCACCGATCCCCCCGCCGCTGCCGTAGCGCCAGGCTCCGAGGAGTCCCAGCCTGGCGCCTATCTGAAGGCCGGCGAGGGCATCTTCATCAAGCTCCCCTGGGCGTCAATTTCCAGGGCGCCGGTGGAAGGAGAAACTCTGGATGGGGAGGTGCTTGACTCCGCCAGGTTGTCGATCGTCGACGCGCCGGGAAGCAGAAGCGACGAGCCTGAGGAGGAGCGGCTGCTACGGAGGCTGCTAGCGCTCTATCGCGCCCGCCAAGTCAAGTTGGAGTCCCGGGAAGCGCTCGTCGTGAAGGCGAGCGTGGATATAGAGAAGCGCACGGACGAGCTCCAGGGTCTTCGCCAGGAAGCTCTCCGGGCCTTGGCGGAGGAGCGGGAGCAGCTTGCTGAGGAGCGGAAGGCCTTCCTCCTCGAGAAGGCCGAAGCTGAAGAGCAGCAGCGGCTCACCGGCGAGAAGCTGTACGCGCAAGAAGGAGAGCTGGCTCAACGGAAAGTGAACCTCGACAGCCACGAAGAGGAGCTTGCCACGCGTGAACAGGCACTTGGCGGGATGCTCCAAGAAGCAAAGGATGCGGCTGCGGCTGCCGAGACCGCCAAGAAGGAATTAGAGATAAAGGTGGTGCAGCTGGAAGCTGATATGAAGGTGGGTGGCGAAGAGCTTGCCGCGCTCAAGCGGGAGCGCGAGAAGGACGCTCTTGCCCACGGTGAGCCGCAGGGCCGACTCGCCGAGAAGGGCAAAGAGCTGAGCGCCGCCAAGGATTCCAACGCCGATCTGAAGCTGAAGCTGGCCACCTTGACGGAGACGTTGGACGGCGCCAAGAGACGGGAGGCGGACTTGAAAAAGGGTATCAAGGCCAACGAGGCGCTGCTGGCGAGGGCCGCCGAAACCCAGAATCTTCTCAGAGATACTGTGGAGCTCTGGACGGAGGGCCTCGTGAACATTGCTGCAGTCATCAAAGAGGAGCCGGTGCAATTGGGGGTGGAGGGCCTCGGGTACTCCTCCGACGAGGACCTCCAACCTAGCGCCAAGCTCACTCTGTTCTTCAAAGGCGTGGTGACGGCCCTTCAGCAACTCCGGGAACGGATCCCAAAGCAGCTGGCTGACGAATCGTGCACGATTTGTGCCGGAGTTCTGGAGAAGGTGCTGGTGAAGGTGGCTTTCCGCAATCCAGGCCTCAACCTCACCAACGTCCTCAAGAGGCTGCCGGCTGACGCTGATCTTGACGCACTCAAAGCCCTCGTCGCACCCATTGTGGACAGGGTGAACGAGGTTAAAAGGGTTGACGGCGGTCACGTAGATTAGGCCGTCCGTTTTCTTCTTTTCTTGCCGCTGCCAGTCATGTTATGGGAACACTTTATTAGAGGCGCGACAAGTTATCTTTGTAATATACTCTATCTTAGGTAAAAATTGTCGTGTTGCTTCCTTTACTCGACTCTTGGCTTTGTATGTTCCTGCCCTACGCTTTCTAGGAAAACTTGCCGGTGCAGGCACCCTTGCCGCGAGTGCCGAGTACGGAACTTCAGCAGCCTGCTGGCGGGGTCGCTACCGACAAGTAACCTTGTCGCAACTAGTCGCAGCTCACTTAAGTTGTTGAGCGGACTCAAAACAAAGTAAGGGCGCAACTAGCTGCGAGTTGGTTCCTTCGCGCACAGGTTTTCCATACAAAGCACGGTCGTTCAAGGAAAATAACTTAGAAACTTAAAAACCGATTGCTCAAGCTTTAGCAACTTAGCTTTTTTGTCGTTTGCTTCCCGACAAGGAGAAACTCTCTTGAACGGCCCGGTCCACACCATTATCTTCTCCTCCCCCCCCCCGGCAAACCTTGTGGGCGAGGGAACCTTCCTTCTTTTGAGAAAGAGACAGAGAAAGAAAGTAATGATATGGAGCCTTACGGCTCATTATTGCTTACCGGGGTCTGGTGCTGCACAAAGTGTCAGATAACATATGCAAAAAGGATTCCAGCATGAAATTGACAGGATGTGCGGGGCACATGGATCTTAGTTGTGCACGGGGTCTGCGCCCGGCTTTGTACAAAGGATTACATGCAATAGCGGCAATACTTGTACAAAAGGTGGTTGCCGGAAAAGCTTCCGGCAACCGCTCCCTACGGGTAAAACTTACGAAGATGTTCAATGTTCCAGGAGTTGCTCACCGGAACGCCATCTTCGGTCTCAAGGCGGACAGCGCCGGGCCTAGTGACTCGTTTCACCCGATAAGGGCCTTCCCACTTCGGCGTCAACTTGTTGGAATTCTTGGCGGACTGAACACGCCGAAGAACAAGGTCGCCTTCCTCGAAGCTTCTGGCTTTAACTTTGCGGCTATGGTAGCGACGCAAAGCTTGCTGGTAGCGAGCGGCTCGCATAGCAGCCTGAAGACGGTCTTCCTCAAGGAGTAGCGCGTCATCTTGCCGCAGCTGCTCTTGCTCGAGCTCATCATAAGTGAGCACTCGAGGTGACCCGTAAACGAGTTCCGTGGTGCTCCGTAGACTAGAGCGAAAGGTGTCTGGCCAGTGGCTCGATTTGGCGTCGTCCTGATCGACCAAAGAACCACCGGCAGCTGCTCGATCCAGTTTCTTCCGCACTTGTGCAGCCTGTTGAAAGTTCTGGTCTTGAGGCCTCGCAGCACTTCAGCATTTGCCCTCTCCGCTTGACCGTTCCTTCTCGGATGAGCAACAGAAGCGAAGCAGACCTTGGCGCCAAGATCTTGGACGTACTGCATGAAGGTGCGGCTCGTAAATTGCGTGCCGTTGTCGGTGATGATCCTGTTAGGGATCCCGAAACGGCAAACAATCGACCTGAAGAACTTGACTGCTGACTGTGCTGTCACCTTCCTCACTGGTTCCACTTCCGGCCACTTTGTGAACTTGTCGATGGCGACGTACAAGAACTCAAAGCCCCCGACAGCTCGGGGAAAGGGGCCGAGGATGTCGAGCCCCCAGACCGAAAATGGCCAGGATAAAGGGATCGTCTGGAGAGCTTGAGCTGGCTGGTGTATCTGTTTGGAATGGAACTGGCACGCTTCACACTTGGTTACTTGTGCAGTTGCATCCTGGAGGGCTGTCGGCCAGAAGAAACCTTGTCGGAATGCTTTGCCGGCAAGTGCTCTTGCGCCAATGTGATGACCACATATGCCTCCATGTATCTCTGCCAACAGCTTTTGTCCATCTTCCCGGCAAATACACTTCAATTTCACACCGTTGAGTTTTCTTTTGTATAGTGTGTTATCGACAAACTGGTACATACTTGACTGCCGGGCTACTTTTTCCACTTCTTCTTGCTCTTCAGGAAGTTCTCCTGTCTGAAGGAAATGGACAATCTGCTGCGCCCATGCTGGAGCTTGCGGCTCGACAACAAGGACTAAAGGCACATCTACTGCTGCGGGAACATCCGCTTCTACGGCAAGGACTTGCGGCCCTGCCGGAGCTTGATGTTCCCCGGCAAGCTTGCCAGAGCGAAACTTGTCGAGAGCGTCTGCTTCAACGGAACAAACCATAGGGCTTGCCGGAGCAGACTGCCCCTCAGCATTGTTGGTGTTGATCTTGATGACTTTCTTGGCGGCGGCTTCGGGGAGCTCTGCCGGAAAGTAGTCACCTGAAACCAACTTCCTCTTCTTGCTCTATCCAGTCGATGGGGTTACGGATGGTTGAGTCAGCTTGAGCACAAAGATCCCTGGTTCCACAGGTAACTTTAGTGCGACGCACTTTGACAGTCCATCAGCAATGTCATTCTGAGCTCTGGGGATATGTTCCATCTGTAGGCCGTCAAAGTGCTCTTCTAGCTTCCTTACTTCATCAACATATGCTTCCATCAACGGACTCTAGTAATTCTTGTTCACTTGGCGGACGACAAGCTGCGAGTCACCCCTGACAATGAGCTTCTTAATCCCAAGGTCTGCTGCGATCCTGAGACCAGCAAGCAATCCTTCATACTCTGCAGTATTGTTGGTCGCTTGCTCCTTGGGAAAGTGCATCTGGACTACGTACTTGAGGTGCTCTCCGGTGGGCGCGACAAGCAGCACGCCCGCGCCGGCGCCTTGCAGCGAGAAGGCACCATCAAAGTACATCAGCCACTCTTTGCTTGCCTCTTTGATGGGGATGCTTATCTCTGGAATTTCTTCGTCTGGGGTTGGCGTCCACTCTGCTATGAACTCTGCCAATGCTCTGCTTTGGATAGTTGAGGTGCTCTCAAACTTGAGGCCAAAGCTTGACAGTTCCAGCGCCCACTCGACAATCCTGCCTGTTGCTTCTGGATTTTGCAGTATCCTCTTCAGCGGAAAGCGAGTGACGACTGTGATTTCATGTGCTTGGAAGTAATGGCGCAGTTTTGTCAAGGCCATGAGGAGGCCGAAAAGCAATTTCTGCACACCAGAGTATCTCGATCTAGCCCCCTGTAGAAGGGAACTGACGAACTAAACTGGGCGCTGCACCATTCTCTTCTGCATCTTGTCATGCTCCTGCGCAGATCCATCCTTGTCGGGACCAGAGCTTGTCGGAGAAGCCCCCTGCTTGTTGCTGGATTCACTTGCCGCAGTTGCTGGCTCATCGTCCGCCTCCCTCTCCGCTACTAACGCAGCACTAACCACTTGATTGGTTGCTGCTAGATACAGCAGCAACTTCTCTCGTGGCTTAGGTGCGACAAGTATTGGAGTGGAGGACAGGTACCTCTTCAAGTCCTGCAGCGCGGCCTCCGCTTCCGGAGTCCATTTCATCGGACCTGCCTTTTTCAATATTTTGAAAAACGGCAAGGCACGCTCTGCGGACTTAGAGATAAACTTGCTGAGAGCAGCCACGCAACCGGCAAGCCTTCGTACATCTTTGACGTGCTTTGGTGCTTCAATCTGCTCGATGGCTTTGATCTTGTCGGGAATGGTTTCAATCCCCCGCTGTGACACAAAGAACCCGAGAAGTTTGCCGGAAGGGACTCCAAACACGCACTTCTCGGGATTGAGCTTGAGGTTGATCTTGCGCAGATTTGCAAAAGTTTCGTCTAGATCTTGAATCGGAGTAGCCTTGTCCTTGCTCTTGACCACTATATCATCCATGTAGGCTTCCACATTTCTATGTATCTAGGGCTCAAAAGCGACGTGGACTACCCTTGCAAATGTTGATCCAGCATTCTTCAACCCGAAGGGCATCCATACGAAACAGTATGTGCCGCATGGGGTGATGAACGCGGTTTTATCCTCATCCTCTTCTGCCATGAAGATCTGATGGTATCCTGAGTATGCATCAAGAAATGAAAGCAAATCGCATCCGGCTGTGGAGTCAACAATCTGGTCAATGCGCGGCAAGGGAAATGGGTCTTTGGGACAAGCTTTATTAACATCAGTGAAATCAATACAAAGCCTCCATTTCCCGTTAGCCTTGCGCACGACAATAGGATTGGCCAACCACGTGGGATGGAGCACTCCTCTGACAAGGCCTGCTGCTTCCAACTTCTTGATTTCTTCTGCGATGAATTCTTGGTGCTCCACTGCCTGCTTCCTGACTTTCTGCTTGACGGGCCGCGCATGAGGACAGACGAAGGTGGTGCTCAATTACTTTCCTGGGAACACCGGGGATATCAGACGGTTGCCACGCAAACACGTCGACATTCGCCCGCAGGAAAGCAACGAGCGCGCTTTCCTATTTAGGGTCAAGAGTGGCGCTGATGGTGAAGGTACCACCAGCGCCATCCTCCTTGGCGGACACCTTCTTGGTCTCAGGTGGAGCTGCCATTGCCTTCTTAAACTTGCCGGTGGAGCTCGATGGTGCGTCCTCGACGGTAGTGCAGCACTCCGAAGAGGTGCGCTTGCCGGAGTGGGCATCAGAGCTCTTGCTGGACTTGGTCTTCTTCTTCCCCCCGGGAGCTTCAACGGCAAGTGACTTGCGATTGACTGTGGCTGCTGCCTCCCGGTAAATCTTGTCGGCGCAGATAAGGGCATCTTTCTTGTCGCCAGGGACAGAAATGACACTTATCGGGCCTGGCATCTTGAGCATGTTGTATGCATTGTGAGAGGCTGCCATGAACTTGGCGAGCGCTGGACGGCCAAGGATCCCATTGTAAGGTAATGGAAAGTCGGCAACATCAAAAGTGACCCTCTCAGTTCTAAAGTTCAGCTCGCTGCCAAATGTGACTGGCAGCGTGATCTTTCCCTTCGGCTTGCTCCTTCCCGGGCTGATTCCTTGGAACGTGCCGGTCTCTTCGAGCTCGCTGTTAGGGATCTGGAGTTTCTGGAGGACCGCGGAGGATATCAGGTTCAAGCCGGCCCCGCCGTCAACTAGCATCTTCGTGACCTTAAGGTTGCGGATAGTTGGAGAAACCAACATCGGCAAGCACCCGACCGCAGTTATGCGATCAGGGTGGTCCTCAATATCGAAGATGATAGGCGTGCTGGACCATTTCAGGGGCTTGCGTGACTCTACGGATGGCTCTGCTGCATTTACTTCCCGCATCCATTGTTTGAGTTGGCGGTGCGAAGTATGCAGAGAGGCGCCACCGTCAACGCACAGGACCTCTGTGGCTTTCTGAAATTCCTGCTCGTCGGCCTCGTCATCATCCATGTCTTCGTCATCGTCGTCGTCTTCATCCTTGTCGCGGCCATGGGGAAGTATGTCTCCTTGCCGCTGCTTGGCCTTGCCGCGGCGTCCTCCCCGGCCGGGGCGTTTCTTGCCGGCTCCTCCAGCACCTTCTTGGGCCTTCTCCTTGTCGCGTCGCTCGTACTCAGCTTTTTGCAGCTCAACAAGCTGCTCGACCTTCTTGCAGCTCTGGAGATCGTGGCCCTTGGTGCGGTGGATCTTGCAATACTGCTTGCCGGAGCTGTCCTGCTTGTCGGCGGCTGCCACAAGCTGGGCCTCCTTGCCGGAGCCACCAGCTTTAGCTTCCTTAGCGTCACCTCCGTTGCCGGTCTGCTCGACAGCTAGCACTTCCTTGCACTTCTTCCTTCTGTTGTTCCGCCGTCGGCCTTTCCTTGCCGGGGCGGCATCCTCACTGTCGGATCCTCCTGCTCCTGTATTCTCTCCGGGGAGCCTCCTCCCCTCTTCAGCGCGCGCACACTTGTCGGCCAAGGCGTAAAGCTCGCTGACGTCCCTGATTTTACACATCGCCATCTCCTCCCTCATCCTGCGGTTTCGCACGTTCTGATGGAACGCGCTGATGATCGCAGCAGGGTGGACGTCTGGGATGATATGTTGTACACGGCTGAATCTCTGAATGTACTTGCGCAGTGGCTCTCCTTCCTTCTGGGCGAGCAGATGAAGATCGCTCTCTTGGCCATGTGGCTTGTGGCCGCCTGTAAAGGCGCCGACAAATTGATGGCATAGATCTGCCCAAGAGGAGATGGAGTTGTCCGGCAAGTGCATGAGCCAGGACCTGACGTTGGGCTTGAGCACCAGCGGGAAGTAGTTGGCAAGGATCTTGTCGTCCTGTCCCCCGGCAGCCTGCACCGCGATGGTGTAGATGCTGAGGAACTCCGACGGATGCGACTTGCCATCGTACTTCTCTGGTACGTCTAGTTTGAAGTTTTTCTTGCTGGGCCACTGGACCTGCCGCAGCTCATGGGTGAATGCAGGGCAACCTACCGCGTACGACAAGTTGCCTGGCTCCCCCGGCGCGTGCATGTCGACAGAGGGCCCAGCGCGCTGGTCAGATTGACGCCGCGCTTCTCTTTGGCGCTCGATGCGAGTACGAGCGTCCTCTTGTTGCCTTTCATGAAGAACTTGGCGCTGGTCGCGATGAGCTCGTGGGTCCGACGACGCGGTGGAGCAGCTGTCGGGGTGGATCCGGCAAGCCGGCGATCTTGGCCTTCGTGGTGGAGAGTGCATGGAAGTCGCACCTCCCTCGGTCTTGTTGCCACCGTCTCGCGTCTGGCAGTCCTGCCACGGCAGCGAGGTGCTTGGTTGCCGCGCAGTGTCGCCGTTGGCGAAGCCGATGAGGCTCTGGATAGTGGCCCTCCACTCGTCGGCCTTATCCGCCGTCGGAGGGTAATCTAGGAGCAGTTGAGCTCGCGCCAAGGCTTCTGCTGGAGTGGTGGGCGGCAGAGGTGAACAGTGCGAGGAGCGGGACATGCTCGGACTCCTAACCACGTTAGAAGGAGTAGTGTCCCGTCCAGGCGACCGTACTTCGCTCGGGCCAGCATGTTGATGTACATGCTGGTCTTGGACGCCACGAGAACCACCAGCTTGATCTTGGCCCAGCGGACGTATGGCGCTGCGAACGCCATGATGCTGCTGGTCCCGCGCCTCCTGAGACAGGCGCGGTGCGCGTACGGACGCCGAGGTCTGTGCCGCCTTGTCTTTGGACTTGGCCGCACTATGAGCTCCCTCGTCGACGCCCGTTCTTCCGCCGGCGTCTACTCCACCACCCGCTTGCTCCGGAGGCGGTGGAAGCGACGCAGATGGATCAGTTGCCTCCGAAGCCTTCTTCTTCGGTGGCATGTCGATGAAGACGATGAAGATTTAGCTCGCGTGCACGCCGGATCGGGTTCACACTATCTCGACGCCCCCTACCTGGCGCGCCAAAGATGTCGGGGGGCTGATCCACGAACACCTATGGGACCAGCGGGCCGAGTCCCTTTCGATTCGGTGAGGGCGGATGTCGCACGAAGAGCGGATCGAGGCGAAACACACAAGCGGTTTTACCCAGGTTCGGGCCGCACGGATGCGTAAAACCCTACTCCTGCTTGCTTGATTGTATTGAGTTCTTGCTCAGGGGCGATGAACGCTACCAGGCCGAGCATGAGAGTGTTCTTGGTGTTTCGAATGAGCCGAACCGAACCGAACCGAACCCCCCTCTACGTTGTGCAGGGGCCTCCTTTTATGCGCTAAAGGGGTCACTGACAGGTGGCAACGCAGAGAAGGGTACAAATGTAAAAAGTGAGGTGGTTGGTACAGTTACTTGTACAGTGCGCCCTACCTAACTCTGACGGCAGGGGACAAGGGCATTAAATGCCCGTCTGAGTCTCCCAAACAGTGCAGAAAAGGACCGTTAGGGGCGCCACCGTTCGCCACGATGGCGATCTCGTCAACTTCGCATGCCACTGCGCACCGCTGGCTGCACAGCCTCCCGCCACGCGCGCCTGGAGAGGCCCCCAGAGCAACGCGTTGGTGGATGAGCTGGAGCGTAGGCACAGAGTGACCACCTGCCGCGGCAAGCGCCTTGCCGTTGTTGTTATCTTGTCGGGTCCGGAAGCTTGTCGCTCACCGGGCCTCGAGGTACCTTGGTTGGTCTTCCCGGCAAGCTCCTCTTGCCGGGGCCTTGTTGTCTTGCCGGAGCGCGTGGCGCATCGCGGCAAGTTCCTTGGAGTGCCTTGGTCGGCCTTCCCGGCAAGCTCCTCTTGCTGGGGTCTTGTCTCCTGAGCTAAAATACTTTGTTCTTGAATGGCTCCAAAGGAACCAGCGGAGGACCCTGGCGGTCGCCCGGCAAGACTTGCCGTGGGGCGCTGCAACTGCCCGTGCACGAGTTCGGGATACTAGGGTACCCCTACTCTAGTACACCGACAGGTTTCTTCAATGAAATCAGAGTAAACCCCCTCTTTCAATATCTAAAAAAATCAGTGACACTAGCGGTGCCAAAACATTGCCTCAAATTAATAGTGCCACTCGATTAAGGTGCAAAATAATAACATTACTGCTTTATCATGGCAGTGCGAAAATAGTAGCACAAGAGCAGACTCAACATGCAGGATCTTTGGCAAACGATCAGACCAAAAAGGAACATACCTCGTGGTGGGAACCATATCTACAGTCAACGCCATTGTAGAAGGGATGACACCAGTCACCAACATGGATGATTCAATTCATGGGACCTTTTTGTGCAGTTCACCTCAAATGAAGCAATGTCCCATGAGCTAGCAGCTTCTTATTCATTTTTTAAAGAAAAGGGCTCCAGCCCCAGTTCCATTTCCATCAGAAAACGAAACCCACAGAGCTTCTTCTTCATTAGTTGCAATAAAATTGAGCAACATCAAGGTTGGTTGTGAAGCTCGTGGAATGTTCAACCATAATTTGGATATCATTTGTGCAGTTCAACTAAGATCAAGCGTGAAATGTATATCTCTGTTTGTAGAAAAAGGTGGAAAGGAGGGTGACTAACAAGTGATGAAACATACATCAAATGAAAAGAAGCATGTTCCTTATCTGAATGGCAGTCCTACAAGGACAGTAGCAATTTCTAAAACAGCAGCATTGCTAGATATTAGTGTAGGCATTAGGATTAACTATGACAACCATTAAATACGACATTACTTTAATGGTGCCATTGCTTCATTTTACCAGAAACATTACATTAACAGCTGCTACAGAGTTGGTATTTGGGCACGGGAGAGTAGCCGGACCAGGACAGTTGCATTTCTAACGAAAATAAGCAACTTACCTTAATGGGAAATTTAGCAGGACATGCAAAACAGTGCCATTGACTCATATTACTGGAGGTATTGCACTGAAAACAACATTGGTTTAATGTGTCCTTACTTTTAACAGTGCGACTGCTGCATTTTACCAGTGGCATTACATAAGAGGGGCTCGGGGCAACAAACATCAGAATGGGATATTTGCGTTGGTCCCATTTCTGTTCGGTATAGCCACCTTACTGTGTGAGGCTAGCAAATCTAGTGCTGGACATACTCCGTTGACTTGTCCCCCAGTTCCCATTTACTTTTCTTTTTCAAGCAATAGATCGGGTTTATATTGAGTTTGTACTGTGTTTCCCTTTATTTCCCTATTAGACCAAGAGACCAGTTGGATAGCCAGTCTCTGCTACTTTTTGCCCCCATTATTTTCTCTTTCGACCAAGTCCTAGATTGAGGTAACAAATCTTCCCCCACCCCACCCCCTTTCTTCCTTGTTTGAACCAAGTAGTGCTAGATTCGAGTGCATGAACTAGTTTTACCTCTTAAAAGTAGAAATGTAGGCGGCTTTCGAACAACCGATCGATCATATCTATGAGGGGGCCTGAGAAATGGTAAAACATACAAATGCAGCAACGTCAGGAGCTGGGGAAGTAGAGCAAGGCCAGTTTCGAAGGAAGTTATACCTAAGGGTCGCCGAGATGTCGCTAGGTGGGTGGCGAGAGGCCGGATCTGCCCATGCTATGGCATCGAGGAAGAAGGGGTCCGAGGCCCTCCCTAGCCGGTGGTGCGTGGGAGAGAATGACAAGGCACGCTGGTCAGGACGCACCGTCAGTGGGTAAGAGTCGTCACCAAGGAAGACCACGTGAATGTTGCACCTTCTCACCTTCCCCGAGGAGAGGATCCGGTTGGATCTGTGACCAGTGGTGAGCTGAGAGAGAGTGTGGCCACTGCTATCATGTTTAGATCTGGAGAGGATGAGACAGTGTGAAGAGAGCAACACTAGCAAGCAAGTGCGAAGGCTCCTGCCTATATAGTGGAGTAGTTTTCTTTTGTCTACCAGAGCCGGCTTGACCTCGTCAATGACTGTCGAGAAGTCTTCATGCACGTGCCCTGGAGGCGCAGTTGTCGTCATTTTGATCTGAAGCACCGGATTAACACATAACACAAAAAAATGCCACATGACAAGAAACCATAACCTCACTGCCCCAAGGAGACAACATGAATCCCGACGGAAAAACTAGACGAGGATCAAAGCTCAGATTAAAGATAAACTCATAGAAAAGGGGTCCATCGATGTCCTTATTAACATAGCCGGCTTAACCTAGATGGCAACCGAGTAGTGTTCGTGCATGTGCCCCCAATGACCAGCGCCTTGGAGGAACTCAGTTGTCGTTGTTTAACCCTCGCAGTGATCCAAAGCACATAACACCTAATATTGCGAGATGACAAGAAACCTTTTTTAGATTTCTCATCAGAACTACAGCCCTGTACAACACAGCCTCCATGATATGTAGACGATAGCCAATCCAACCGTGTCTGCTGGAGTCTGGTCACTTGCATGGATGAACTAATCTTCCGTGTCATGCAGGGATCATCCAGGCACTAACGGCTATACAACATTGCTCCAATACTATCGCTCGTCTCTCTCTTCCATTAACTCAACCAACTTGCGAGGCCGAGGAGTGTGCCTATGGTCGGTTCTCAATTGCGAGCCCACATGTGTGTGCAAACGCAATATGACGCGCATTCCATTCGGAAAGTAGCGTGCCAGAACGACCGACTATCTGGGGTGCAACGCGAATGCGACGGGCATGCTATATACTCCGTACATGTGTACTGCCGTTATCTTGAGGCTTTGCTCCATGGAACAATCCACGGATACAAAATTATACTATACTATTTAAAAGTCGAGGGCGGGGCTTTTCCCGCATGGTAGGCGGGGCAGTTCTGCCTAGTCGGTTCGACAAAGACGAGAGAAGATGAGGGAGTAGGCTGCTGCAAATGTAGGGATGTGTGATTTGACAGCGAGTTACTGCTGGATAGGTGGGGCCCCATGATTTGACTTGCCATTATCATTTTAACTGTGGCGCTACGACCGGCGTGAGTCTCCCGATTCCTGACCACCTCCATGGTACTCCCTCCATCCGGGTTTATTGGGCCTCTCAGCAAACTGTCGGTGGGAAACGACACCTATGGGATCACAAGGATCCCTACTACGGTTGAGGGGCGCGGGGTTGTGAGAAGAGTAGGATTAGTAATCAGCACAAGGATCGTTTACCCAGGTTCGGGCCACAAGGATGCGTAAAACCCTAGTCCTGCTTGGTGGATGTATTAAGTGTTCTTCAGCTCTTGAACTAGCTACGGTGGCTGCGTGGTTCAAAAGAGTCGAATCCCTCTCTGGTATGCCATGGGCCTCCTTTTATTTGCGAAAGGGTCTGCCACATGATAACCCGCAAGTATACAGGATCAATTGTAGCCTCTTTCGATAAGTAAGAGTGTCGAACCCAACGAGGAGATAAAGGCAGAACAAATATTCTCTCAAGTCCTATCTGCCACTGATACGACTCTACGCACGCTTAGTGTTCGCTTTACCTAGAGCAAGTATGAAACTAGAAGTACTTTGTAGGTGTTGTTGGATAGGTTTGCAAGATAATAAAGAGCACGTAAATATAAACTAGGGGCTGTTTAGATAAAGAAGCAATAAAGTAAATATAGCGAGTGTGGAAAAGTGGTAGTAGGAGTTGTGAAATTGTCCCTAAGCAATTGACTACGTTACTAGACCGGTAATCACTATTGCAATTCTATTTGAGGGAGAGGCATAAGCTAACATAATTTCTCTTCTTGGATCATATGCACTTATGATTGGAACTCTAGCAAGCATCCGCAACTACTAAAGATCATTAAGGTAAAACCCAACCATAGCATTAAAGTATCAAGTCCCCTTTATCCCATACGCAAACAACCTACTTACTCGGGTATGTGCTTCTGTCACTCACGCCACCCACCATAATCAAATCATAAACATATTGCAAACCCTACAGCAGGAATCCCTCACGCTTGCGCGACACGGAGAGCACCATAGGACAGCACCAATAATAAAACATGCAACTCAAACCAATCATAGCAATTCATCAATCACCGATAGGACAACAAAAATCTACTCAAACATCATAGGATGGCAACACATCATTGGATAATAATATGAAGCATAAAGCACCATGTTCAAGTAGAGGGTATAGCGGGTTGCGGGAGAGTGGACCGCTGAATATAGATGGGGGAAGGTGATGGAGATGTTGGTGAAGATGGCGGAGGTGTTGGTGAAGATCGCGGTGATGATGATGGCCTCCGGCGGCGTTCCGGCACCACCGGAAGCAAGGGGGAGAGAGCCCCCTTCTTCTTCTTCTTCCTTGACCTTCTCCCTAGATGGGAGAAGGGTTTCCCCTCTGGTCCTTGGCTCCCATGGCGTGGCAGGGGTGAGAGCCCCTCCGAGATTGGATCTGTCTCTCTGTTTCTACGTTCCCAGATTCTGCCCTTCCACCATTTCTTTTATTTCTGGAGATCCGTAACTCCGATTGGGGTGAATCTTTTGCCCAGATTATTCTCATAAAATTAGCTTTCTTGCAGCAAAAGAAGAGCGTCAACCGCCTTATGGGGGGACCGGAGAGTCCAGGGCACGCCTGCCTCCCTGGGGCGCACCCCCTGTCTCGTGCCCCCCTCGGGCACCGTCAAACGTTGATTCTTCCTCCCAAAAATCACAAATATTCCAAAATAATTATCCGTCCGTTTTTATCCTGTTTGGATTCCGTTTGATATGGGGTTTTTGTGAAACATAAAACATGCAACAAACAGGAACTGGCACTGGGCACTGGATCAATATGTTAGTCCCAAAAATAGTATAAAAAGTTGCCAAAAGTATATGAAAGTTGAATAATATTGGCATGGAACAATCAAAAGTTATAGATACGACGGAGACGTATCAGCATCCCCAAGCTTAATTCCTGCTCGTCCTCAAGTAGGTAAATGATAAAAAAGATAATTTTTGATGTGGAACGCTACCTAGCATAATCTTGATCATATATCTAATCATGGCATAAATATTAAGACACGAGTGACTCAAAGCAATAGTCTATCATTTGACATAAAAACAATAATACTTAGGGCATCCCAACAAACAATCATGTCTTTCAAAATATCAATGCTTTCAGAATGTTATCCCTACAAAGTCATATAGTCTTGTATGCTCCCTTTTCTTAACACAAGGTACCCCTCATGCCTATTCCAGTGTCAGCCAAGCAATTGTTTCATACTTTAGTATTCTCAAACGTTTTCAAGTTTCACACAATACATGAGCGTGAGCCATGGATATAGCACTATGGGTGGAATAGAATATGATAGTGGAGGTTATGTGGGGAAGACAAAAAGGGGGAAAGTCTCACATTGACGCGGCTAATCAATGGGCTATGGAGATGCCCATCAATTGATGTCAATGCGAGGAGTAGGGATTGCCATGCAACGGATGCACTAGAGCTATAAGTGTATGAAAGCTCAAACTGAAAACTAAGTGGGTGTGCATCCAACTTGCTTGCTCATGAAGACCTAGGGCATTTGAGGAAGCCCATCGTTGGAATATACAAGCCAAGTTCTATAATGAAAATTCCCACCAGTATATGAAAGTGACAACATAGGAGACTCTCTATATGAAGAACATGGTGCTACTTTGAAGCACAAGTGTAGAAAAAGGATAGTAACATTGCCCCTTTTCTTTTATTTTCTTTTACTTTTCTTTCTTTCTCTTTTTTTGGATGGGCTTCTTTGGCCCCCCTTTTTTTATTTAGGCTTCTTTGGCCTCTTTTTTTTATGGGGCAATGCTCTATAATGATGATCATCACACTTTTATTTACTTACAACTCATATTACAACTCGATACTAGAACAAAGATATGACTCTATATGATTGATTCCGGCGGTGTACCGGGATGTGCAATGATCTAGCATAGCAATGACATCAAAAAATGGACAAGCCATGAAAACATCATGCTAGCTATCTTACGATCATGCAAAGCAATATGACAATGAATGCTCAATCCATGTATATGATGATGATGGAAGTTGCATGGCAATATATCTCGGAATGGCTATGGAAATGCCATGATAGATAGGTATGGTGGCTGTTTTGAGGAAGATATAAGGAGGCTTATGTGTGATAGAGTGTATCGTATCACGGGGTTTGGATGCACCGGCGAATTTTGCACCAAATCTCGAGGTGAGAAAGGGCAATGCACGGTACCGAAGAGGCTAGCAATGATGGAAGGGTGAGAGTGCGTATAATCCATGTACTCAACATTAGTCATAAAGAACTCACATACTTATTGCAAAAATTTGTTAGCCGTTGAAACAAAGTACTTCACGCATACTCCTAGGGGGGAGGTTGGTAGGAGTTAACCATCGCGCGCCCCCGTCCTTCACGCAAAGATAAACAATCAAAATACAATGCGCGCCAATTTGGTTACATAGTTAATAGACCATACGTGCATGCTTCGGGAATCACAAACCTTAACACCAACTTCCTTACTAAACACAACCATCTACTAGTACCTCCCACATATTATCATCACTGTATTGCAAAACTATTGCAAGGAATCAAACATATCATATTCAGTGATCCACAAGTTTATGTAGGTTTTTATGACTAACCATGTGAATGACCAATTCCTGTCATCTCTCTAAATTGACATAAGCGAAGCAAGAGAGTTTAATTCTTTCTACAAAATATATGCCCACGCTCTAACAAATATAAGTGAAGCAAAAGAGCATTCTACAAATGGCGGTTTTCTATATGAAGAGAAACAGGCAATCCAAACTTCAAATGATATAAGTGAAGCACATGAAGCTTTCTATAAAGCCATAATCAAAAGATTTAAATGAAGTGCAATGAGCATTCTATAAATCAACCAAGGACTATCTCATACCAGCATGGTGCATAAAAGAAAAGTGAAAACTAAATGCAAAAGACGCTCCAAGACTTGCACATATCGCATGAACGAAACGAATCCGAAAACATACCGGTACTTGTTGAAGAAAGAGGGGATGCCTTCCGGGGCATCCCCAAGCTTAGACGCTTGAGTCTCCTTGAATATTTACTTGGGGTGCCTCGGGCATCCCCAATATTGAGCTCTTGCCTCTCTTCCTTTTCCTCATATCGAGACCTCCTCGATCAAACACTTCATCCACACAAAACTTCAACAGAAAACTCAGTAAGATCCGTTAGTATAATAAAGCAAATCACTACTCTAAGTACTGTAGCAAACCAATTCATATTTTGTTTTTGCATTGTGTCTACTGTAATATAGCTTTTCCATGGCTTAATTCACTGATATAAATTGATAGATTCATCAAAACAAGCAAACTATGCATCAAAAAACAGAATCTGTCAAAAACAGAACAGTCTGTAGCAATGCGAACATTCACCATACTTCTGGTACCCCAAAATTCTACCAAAATTAGAAAAATAAACAATTTGTACAGAAAGACAGTGCACAAAGAATCAGAACCGTTTGACGTTCAAGTAAAAAATGTAAAATCGCGCACTACAGCCAAAGTTTCTGTCCTGCACCATACAAACCAACAAGTATTGTAAACATCCTAAAGGCAAACCTTAGCACATTATTTTTATAATACAATGGAATTGCACAAGGAAATAATTATTTTTATTGAAAAGTTTCTGTAATCAAGATTCACAAAGTTTCCGTGAGCATGAACAAAGTTCAGGGCTAGCTCCCACTTCAACAATGCTTGTTTCTCTCACTTTCACTTTCCTTTTTGAAAAGTTTTTAGGTTCCCCTCTTTATTTTTTTGTTTTTAAACTATATAAAAGCACTCAACAGAAATAAATGACTCTCTAAAACTTCCGGGTTGTCTCCCTAGCAGCACTTTCTTTAAAGCCATTAAGCTAGACATATAGTGCTCAAGTAATGGATCCACCCAGATCCCAAGGTATATCAAAGCCAATTTTAATTAACAATGATTTGTAATTTAGTAGTGAGCACAAATTAATATTTATCATGCAACAACAAAGTCTAACTCTCTTCCTATGCATCGGCATGTCATAAAAGAACAATTCATGCACACCAAATAAAGGCCAATGCATAGTATAAAGAATTTCTTGCAATTTTATCATATTGGAAACATAGAGAGGTGGAGATATAGTTCCTCTCTCATAATAATTGCAAGTAGGAGCAGCAAGCACATGCATATCATATCTATCAAAATCATCATGTGCTACGGTAAAAGGCAACCCATCAACATAATCCTTAATAAGCACAAACTTCTCCAATATAGTGTAGTTTGGAGAATTCAAAAGGATAATAGGACTATCATGCGTGGGTGCAATAGCAACAATTTCATGTTTAACATAAGAAACTATAGCAAGTTCATCTCCATAAGCATAATTCATATTGGCATCTTGGCCACAAGCATAGCAAGCCTCATCAGAAAGGGGTATTTCAAGAGAATCAACGGGAGCATAACAATCATCATAGCAATCATCCTTCGGTAAGTACGAAGGGGAATTAAACAATGTATGAGTTGAAGAGTTACTCTCATTAGAAGGTGGGCACAGGTAGCTAATCCACTCTTCCTCCTTTTGTTCTTCGCTCTCCTCGTCATCTTTTTCATCCAATGAGCTCACAGTTTCATCAATTTCTTCTTCCATAGCTTCCTGCAAAATATTAGTCTCTTCTTGGACAGCGGAGACTTACTCAATAAATGCATCAATATTGTAATTGTATTCATAATTTTCATAGCAATATCTAAGTATAGCAAAATTTTCTGGTCTATAAATTGAATCATCAAAATCGTCAAACGCTTTAAACATAGATTCAATCTCATAAGCACCCATAAAAGCAACAAATTCTTCTATTTGTTCCACATCATAGTAATCATAGATACCATTACCATAAGAAGCTAAGGTTTCATTATCATTAAATTTGCACGAAAAGGGAAGGTGTGGAGCCTTCATCCTAGAGCAGCAAGTATAATCATGTATCAAGCATAGTTGACGAGCATACCAACGTAACATATGAATTTGATCCCATAATAGTTTCCCTTTTTGTGTCAAGCGATAATACCTAAAGTATTCACGTTGATCCAACATGCCTCCCATAACATAATTGAATGGGGTTTTCTCAGGATTATCAAAAAGTAGTACATAATATCTTGAACATAATGAGCATCGAGGGTTTTAGGAGGTTCCCCATCTCCATGAGTAGCAACTACACCTAATTTTTTTGGTATTTTGTGTTCCATATCCATAACTAAAGATAGAGAATAACTTAGAATAGCAAATAAAAATTACTTAGTGATAAAGCAAACAAGCACACACGAGAATATTCACCCCACGCTATGACTCCCCGGCAACGGCGCCAGAAAAAGGTCTTGATAACGCGCAAGTATACGGGATAAATTGTAGCCTCTTTCGATAAGTAAGAGTGTCAAACCCAACGAGGAGATAAAGGTAGAACAAATATTCTCTCAAGTCCTATCTGCCACTGATACGACTCTACGCACACTTAGTGTTCGCTTTGCCTAGAACAAATATGAAACTAGAAGTACTTTGTAGGTGTTGTTGGATAGGTTTGCAAGATAATAAAGAGCACATAAATATAAACTAGGGGCTGTTTAGATAAAGAAGCAATAAAGTAAATATATCGAGTGTGGAAAAGTGGTAGTAGGAGTTGTGAAATTGTCCCTAAGAAATTGACTACGTTACTAGACCGGTAATCACTATTGCAATTCTATTTGAGGGAGAGGCATAAGCTAACATACTTTCTCTTCTTGGATCATATGCACTTATGATTGGAACTCTAGCAAGCATCCGCAACTACTAAAGATCATTAAGGTAAAACCTAACCATAGCATTAAAGTATCAAGTCCCCTTTATCCCATACGCAAACAACCTACTTACTCGGGTCTGTGCTTCTGTCACTCACGCCACCCACCATAAGCAAATCATAAACATATTGCAAACCCTACAGCGGGAATCCCTCACGCTTGCGCGACACAGAGAGCACCATAGGACAGCACAATTAATAAAACATGCAACTCAAACCAATCATAGCAATTCATCAATCACCGATAGGACAACGAAAATCTCCTCAGACATCCTAGGATGGCAACACATCATTGGATAATAATATGAAGCATAAAGCACCATGTTCAAGTAGAGGGTACAGCGGGTTGCGGGAGAGTGGACCGCTAAATATATATGGTGGAAGGTGATGGAGATGTTGGTGAAGATGGCGGAGGTGTTGCTGAAGATCACGGTGATGATGATGGCCTCCGGCGGCGTTCCGGCGCCACCGGAAGCAAGGGGGAGAGAGCCCCCCTTCTTCTTCTTCTTCTTCTTCTTCCTTGACCTTCTCCCTAGATGGGAGAAGGGTTTACCCTCTGGTCCTTGGCTCCCATGGCGTGGGAGGGGCGAGAGCCCCTCCGAGATTGGATCTGTCTCTCTATCTCTCTCTGTTTCTGCGTTCCCAGATTTTGCCCTTCCACCGTTTCTTTTATATCCGGAGATCCGTAACTCCGATTGGGGTGAATCTTTCGCCCAGATTTTTCTCATAAAATTAGCTTTCTTGTGGCAAAAGAAGAGCATCAACCGCCTTACGGGGGGCCAGGAGAGTCCAGGGCGCGCACCCTATCTCGTGGCCCCCTCGGGCACCGTCTCGCGTTGATTCTTCCTCCCAAAAATCAAAATATTCCAAAATAATTCTCCGTCCATTTTTATCGTGTTTGGATTCCGTTTGATATGGGGTTTCTGCGAAACATAAAACATGCAACACACAGGAACTGGCACTGAGCACTGGATCAATATGTTATCCCAAAAATAGTATAAAAAGTTTCCAAAAGTATATGAAAGTTGAATAATATTGGCATGGAACAATCAAAAATTATAGATACGATGGAGACGTATCACCACAGTGGCACACAGGAGGTGGAAAGGCCTACAGTGCCACGAGCTTATCGCTCGTATTACAGGACAAGACGCATTTAATGCGTAGCTTAGGTGTCCCCTCGCTTTATTGGGGACGGAAGGGAGGCCCGCCCATCTGTCGCTGCTCCTCCTTGCTTTGACACGCGCCCTAGCCAGCGATGCATGTGGTGCCATGTAGGTAGGCAAGTAGCTGAGGTGGCGCGGTGGTGGAGCCTCCACGAAGATCTGCATGCTGCCATGCAGGTGTGTGCTGAGTTGGCCTGGAAGCTGCATTTTGCCACGAAGGTGCCTGCCCAGCTGGTTGGGATGGCAGCTACATGCGAACGGCGGTGGAGACTTGGTTGGTACGGGCCTGGCTGTGGCCCTGTCGACGCCCTTGGCAAGGGTCTCGCCGGGTGGCCCGGCAAGGGTCTTGTCGTGGCGCGCTGTCATCTCCGGCAACGATCTTGCCAGGGGTCTTGTGGGTTTCTTTGGTAAGAATCTTGACGAGGATTGTTGCCTTCCAATCCTCATCTGACCTTGAATATTCTTTGTCTTCAGAAAGATCTGCATGCCACCATGGAGGTGCCTCCCAAGCCCTGGCCCAACGTGGTTGATGGTGTTGGAGACCGTGGGCTCGAGGGTGACTCGCTCCGCTGGTGTGGGCGAGCTGCCCCGGCAAGGGGCTTGCCGGGGCTGCTGAGGCTACCCCCAGCAAGGGTCTTGCCGGCGGAACTTGCTCCGCCCATCTTCTCTCTGTGGCCTTGGTCCTTGATGTTGCCTTGTTTGTCTCGTGCCTTCGGCTTTTCTCTGGCTCCCCTCCTTTGCCCTGTTGTGTGCGGCCGTGGCGCGCGGCTCTGACTGCCCGTGCACAAGTAAAGGGGTCAAAAGGAGAGCCCCTACTTTTGTACACCGACAGGAGCCCCTGGGCCTGGGCCACACATAAGTGCAACACGTTGTTGGGCCAGGCCCATAACGGTGCACGGGCAGGTGGGGCGAATTTCACCGCGGTAACTGTTCCATCCGCTGCGCTTCCCCACGACCCGTGTTGAATGTGCGAAGTGGGGATCACGCGCGTGTGCATGACCGAAGCACGCTGGTGTCATCTTGTGGTGGACAGTAAAGAGGCGGCTTGCGTGTATCCTCGAGGCCGCAGGGCCACAGCTCATTTACCGCCCTTACTCGGGAACCGTCGCTCCACGCGTCCCACTGCACCCATCTCTCGCGCCACATTTGCTGCATGCGGGATGCGGAGCGAATGACAGGCGCGTGGGATACGGGAAGTCGCGCGCACATGGGTCGATTCCCATGTGCCTTCAATTGAGTGGGGAGGGCGGTCGATGGCCCCGCCCGTTGTCACTTCAATTGGTCGGATTGGCCAAGAGGGGCGGCCGAGCCTCGCCCCCGCCCATTTATAAAGAGGGGAGTGGGAGGAACGGCGCCTCTCAATCCTTCGTTGTCCGCTTCCCCCCATTCCTGCTTCCTCCTTCCTTCTGTCATGGCGAGGGGGGTAGCGACACTTCATCGGTGGCGGCAAGGGTCTCGGCTAGACAACGCAGCGCTCCTCCCCAAGAGCTCGTGGCGGCGGAGCCGGCCGTTAGAGGAAGGGGGAGGGGGCGAGGTCGAGGCCATCGCGGCGCTCGAGGGAGAGGAGGATGGGGCGGTAGATCAGCCTCTCCTCCACCATCGGCCCTTCCCCCGATGGAGGGCCACGTCGGGGACAACCCTTACGAGTTCTTCATCAGGCTGCGCCAGCCACCGCGCTGTCGTCTTCGCCTTCTGACTCCATTTGCGTGGGAGATGGAGCTGGATCCGCCGCAAGCATTGCGGCTGCATATGAGGGGTTGTGGGAACAGTGGCATATGGGCCGATGTCGAGTTCCCCGTCCCTCACATCATGTATCTTCGCCGAGGGTGGAAGAATTTTGCCCGCATCCACAGCCTGACGGAGGGGCTCACTCTCCATTTCAAACTAATGGAGAGCGGCATCCTCTCCGTCAAGGTCTTTGGGCACTTCGGGACTCGCGAAAGGTGCTGCGTGGAGAGCTCCTCTGACGATGAAGATTCCTCCTCGAGCAAGAGTGGCGAGGAGGACAACGGCAGCGACGACGAGGGTAGCGGGCGGCAGGATGACGGGTCCGACTAAGCGTCGGGGGCCGCTCCCGGCGACACCGGCGACCCCATCATCTGTCGTCTTGCCGGCTCCTTGAACTTCTCGGGGTCGTCTCCTTGGGCGGCTGGTGCTGGGAGGCTGTGGAAGAGGAAGAGGGTGGGTGGCAAGGCCGTCAAGTCGGAGTACGCGGGCACCGACGCCTTCGTCGCTTGTTGGCGTCCTGCCACCTCATCTTCGAGCCCTTCCCCGGCGCTGTTATCACCAGCCAGCCTTTGGACGGCCACCGAGATGTTCTCTTGGTGCTTTCTGCCGCTCGGAGCTCGCCTAGGCGCCCCCTTTGCCCCTTTTTGCTTCCTTGGACTGCCTCCTGAGGAGAGGGACAAGAAAGGGATTACGAGCATCTTATCTTTTTTCAGTCTGTAAACCTTCGGGCCTTCGTTAAATTTAGAACTTGTAATCCCCTTGCTCATGTTTTTCATTTCATATGAACTGTAGCTGTACGGGATGTTTTTAATGAAAAAGGGATTTTTGCCGGGTTTTTCGTTCGTGGGTGAGAACCGCCACAAGGAGCGAATACTCGTTATTTTTAGGATAAACGTTTTTCACCCGGTAACAGGCCTTGCCGTCCTCCCACTTTACTCGACCTTTCTCACGCCCTTGGCGGAGGTAGGGATGAGGTGGGCTTAGGCTCCTCATTCCATTTCCTTTCTGCCGCGACTACAACCAAATTCGGACCCAGGAAATAATCCTTGGGTACGGAAAAAGGGAAGCATGGTTGCCTAGAAATAAAACGATGTTTCACATATCCCAGTCCATAACGAAATTCATGATAGAGGATAAAAGACTTATCTGGATCTGTAGCCCCCAACAAACTTGGCTTGCTATGGGTGGGTCCTTGTACTTGCAGCCCCCGGCAACTTTGGTTTGCCGGGGTCGGGACGCCGGTCCGTTCCCTTTCTTCCAAACAGCTCGGCAGAAATGCTCAGGTGCCCTGTGAACCAAAGAGGACAGAAAAGGACAGAGAGACGCGCACTCGACTTCTAAGCTAGGGGTTAGCCACCGCTAAGCACTATCAACCCTAACCGAGGAGGAGACTCGACCTAGCATGCATGCTATAACTTAGGGCTCCAGCGCTTCGTTTATTTATGCTCAGGGTCTACGCCTGGCTTTGTACAAAGGGTTACATGCCTTGCCGGCAAGGCTTGTTCAAAAGGTGGCTTGCCGGGAGGCCCGACAGCCGCGCCTTATGGGTAAAACTTGCAAAGATGCTCGATGTTCCAGGAGTTGCTCACTGGAATGGCATCTTCGGTCTCCAAGCGGACTGCGCTGGGCCTGGTGACTCGTGTTACCCGATAAGGGCCTTCCCACTTTGGCGTCAACTTGTTGGAATTCTTGGCCGACTGAATGTGCCGAAGAACAAGGTCGCCTTCCTCAAAGCTCCGGGCATGAACCTTGCGGCTACGGTAGAGGCACAAGGCTTGCTGGTAGCGTGCTGCTCTCACAGCCGCTCGGAGACGATCTTCCTCAAGGAGCGTTGCGTCATCTTGCCGCAATTGCTCTTGCTCAAGCTCATCATAAGCGAGCACTCGAGGTGACCCGTATATGAGTTCCATGGGGAGAACTGCTTCTGCGCCATAGACCAGGGCAAAGGGTGTCTGGCCGGTGGCTCGATTTGGCGTCGTTCTGATCGAACAAAGAACCAGCGGCAATTCGTCAATCCAGCGCCTTCCACTCTTGCACAGTCTGTCAAAAGTCTTCACTCTTAAGCCTCGCAGAACTTCAGCATTTGCTCTCTCCGCTTGGCCGTTGCTCCGTGGGTGTGCCACGGAAGCAAAACATACCTTGCTGCCGAGATCCTCACTGTATTGCATGAAGGCATGGCTTGTGAACTGTGTGCCATTGTCGGTGATGATCCTGTTGGGTACCCCGAAACGGCAAACTAGTCCCTTGAAGAACTTGATGGCTGACTGCGCTGTCACCTTCCTCACTGCTTCCACCTCTGGCCACTTTGTGAACTTGTCGATTGCGACGTACAAGTACTCAAAGACCCCGACGGCACGAGCGAAAGGGCCCAATATGTCGAGCCCCCAAACCGAGAAGGGCCAGGAGAGAGGGATGGTTTGAAGGGCCTGAGCTGGTTCATGAAGCTTCTTTGAATGGAACTGGCACGCTTCACACTTGGTTACTAGTGCCGTCGCATCCTGGAGGGCAGTGGGCCAGAAGAAACCTTGCCGGAAAGCCTTGCCGGTAAGGGCCCTCGACCCTATGTGGGAGCCACATATGCCTCCATGTATCTCTGCCAACAGCTCTAGTCCTTCCTCCCGGGAGATGCACTTCGATTTCACCCCATTCGGTCTTTTTCTGTAAAATACGTTGTCAATGAATTAGTACAGAGTAGACCGACAGGCTACTTTTTTTGGCTCTTCCTACTCCTCGGGAAGCTCTCCTTTTTGGAGGAATCGGACGGTGTGCTGCGCCCATGCCGGAGCCTGTGGCTCGATGACAAGGACCAAAGGCATCTCTTCTGCCACGGGAGTGGCCATCTCTACGGCCATGCCCTAATGCCCTGCCGGAGTCGGTTGCCCCGTGGCAGGATCAGCATTCATGGCAGCATCTTCGCCAGCGGCTCCGGGGAGCTCGGTGGGGAAGTACTTTCCAGGGCCTAGCTTCCTCCGCTTGTTCTACCCGGCTGATGGTTCGACGGATGGTTGAGTTAACTGAAGCACAAAAGTACCTGGTTCCACAGGTAGCTTGAGGGCAGCGTGCTTTGACAGGTAATCGGCGATGTCGTTTTCCGTCCGAGGGACACGCTCTGCCTGTATACCGTCAAAGCACTCCTCCAGTTTCCTCACCTCATCCATGAAAGCCTCCATCAACGGGCTCTGATAATCTTTGTTTATCTGCCTGACGACGAGCTGTGAATCACCCCTGACAATGAACTTTTTGACTCCGAGGTCTGCCGCAATCCTGAGACCGGCAAGCAAACCCTCGTACTCGGCGGTGTTGTTAGTCGACATCTCCCGGGGAAAGTGCATTTGGATGACATACTTGAGGTGCTCTCCGGTGGGTGTGACAAGCGGCACACTAGCACCGGCGCCTTCTAGCGAAAAAGCCCCATCAAAGTACATGATCCAGTTGCGGCTTGTTTCCTTGCCGGGGAGAGAGGTCTCATGTACCTCTTCGTCGGGCGTCGAGGTCCATTCTACAACAAACTCTGCCAAAACTCTGCTCTAATCGTCGAGGCACTTTCGAACTTTAAACCGAAACTCAACAGCTCCAGGGCCCATTCCATGATCCTCCCCGTTGCATCTGGGTTATGCAGTATCCGTTGCAACAGGAGGCGGGTGACTACGGTGATCTCGTGCGCTTGGAAGTAATGACGCAGCTTCCTCGAGGCCATAAGGAGGCCGAAGAGCAATTTCTACACACCTGAGTACCTCGACCTAGCCCCCTGCAAGAGGGAGCTGACGAAGTAAACTAGGTGCTGCACCATTTTCGTCTTCTGCGCCACTTCACCCGGTCGCGCGGGCCCTGTCGCACTGGCGTCAGCCCCCGCCGAGGACTCGGCCTTGCCGGGACCGAGCCCTGCCGGGGAGGGTTCCGGTTTGCCATCCGTTGACTCTGCTGCTGCCGCTGCCTCTTCGTCGACCTCTCTCTGCGCCACTAGTGCGGCTCTAACCACCTGATTCATTGCCGCTAGGTAGAGCAGCAATGGTTCTTGCGGTTTGAGCGCAACTAGCACTGGGGTAGAGGAGAGGTACTTCTTCAAATCTTGTAGTGCTGCCTTGGCCTCTGGGGTCCACTCCATCGGGCCCGTTTTCTTCAAGATCTTGAAGAAGGAAAGGGCATGCTCCGCGGACTTGGAGATGAATCTGCTCATGGCGGCAACGCAGCCACTGAGCCGACGCACATCTTTGATCCGTTTAGGTGCCTCAATCTGCTCGATGGCCTTGATCTTATCTGGGTTTGCCTCAATCCCGCGCTGCGACACAAAGAACCCGATAAGCTTGCCGGACGGGACACCGAAGACACACTTCTCAGGGTTCAACTTGAGGTTGATCTTGCGCAGGTTTGCAAATGTTTCCTCCAGATCTTGCACAAGTGTTGCCCTGTCCTTGGTTTTGACCACTATGTCATCCATATAAGCTTCCATATTTCTATGTAGCTGGGGCTCAAAAACAATTTGGACTGCCCTTGCAAAAGTTGAGCCAGCACTCTTCAACCCGAAAGGCATCCGTAAAAAGCAGTATGTACCACATGGGGTGATGAATGATGTCTTCTCCTCGTCCTCTTTCGTCATGAAGATCTGGTGGTACCCTGAGTAGGCGTCGAGGAATGATAACAGGTCACACCCAGCCGTGGAGTCGACAATCTGGTCGATGCGCGGCAACGGGAAGGGATCCTTTGGACAGGCCTTATTGATGTCTGTGTAATCAATACACAGCCTCCACTTCCCATTTGCCTAGCGCACCACTACCAGGTTGGCCAACCACGTCGGATGGAGCACTCCCCTTATCAAGCCTGCCGCCTCTAGTTTTCTGATCTCCTCCGTGATGAACTCCTGCCTTTCCAGAGCTTACTTCCTAAACTTCTGCTTGACGGGCCGTGCATGAGGACAGACACCAAGATGGTGCTCAATCACGTCCCTGGGAACGCCGGGGATGTTGGAGGCTAGCCATGCAAACACATCGACATTCGCCCGCAGGAAGGTGACGAGCTCGCTTTCCTATTTGCTGTCGAGGGTGGAGCTTATGGTAAAAGCTCCCCCCGTGTCGTCCTCCTTGATGAGCACCTTCTTGGTCTCTGGTGGTGCAGCTCTAGACTTCTTGCTCTTGCTGGTGGAGCTCTCTGGCACATCCTCAACGGGAGTGCAACACCCCAAAGAGGTGCGCTTGCCGGAGTGGGTGCGAGGGGTCTCGCCGGTCTTTTTCCCTCCCGGGGCTCCATCGGCAGGAGTAGGTGCCTTGGCGGCAGCTGCTGCAACTGCTTCCCGGTAGAGTTGGTCGGCGCAAATCAACGCGTCTTTTTTGTCGGAGGGGACGTAGATGATGTTCATCGGCCCGGGCATCTTCAACATGTTGTAGGCGTAATGTGAAGCCGCCATGAACTTGGCTAGTGCTGGGCGGCCGAGGATCCCGTTGTAGGGCAAGGGGATCTCGGCTACATCAAAGACAATCCTCTTCATCTTGTGGTTCAGCTCACCTCCAAACGTCACGAGCAGCGTGACCTTTCCCTTCAGCTAGCTCCTCCCCGGGTTGACCCCTTGGAACGTGCCCATCTCCTCGAGGTCTCCATCAGGGATCTGCAGCCTCTTGACCACAACAGGCGAGATCAAGTTCAGACCGACCCAGCTGTCAACCAGCATCCTCGTCACCATGAGGTTACTGATTGTTGGTCAGACCAACAATGGCAAGCACTCGATCGCAGTAGTGCGGTCAGGGTGGTCCTCGGCGTCGAAGATGATAGGCGTGCTGGACCACCTCAGCGGCTTCCATGCATCGAGCGACGGCTCCACCCTGTGATCTCACGCGCCCACTGCATGAGCTGGCGGTGGGATGTATGCAACGAGGCGCCACCGTCGACGCACATGGCTTCTGTGGCTTTCTGGAACTCGTGGTCACCGGACTCATCGTCCTCGTCATGATCATCGTCTTCCTGCTTCTTGTCGCGGCCCCGAGCGGGCTTCTCCTGGCGAAAGCTGTGTGGACTGTGATGTGCCTCGACTTCTAACCGCGTTAGAAGGAGCCCCATCATGGCTCCGCAGCCGTTCGCCACCTCCACTAGCACCTCGGCGCGCATGATGGCCCTCCTCATCCTGTGAAGGGCGCATGGGACCCTTCCCAGGGCGGCGCCCAGGGACACCAGCAGGGCGGCGCTGCTCATCGCGCACGACCTAAGAAGAGCACGTCGTGGGCGCTGGTGTTGGTGTCTTGGAGGTCGCCGCACCACCATCTGGCGGTACGACAACGCCCCTGGAGGGCCCCGCGCCACTTGCGGGGGGGCCGACTCCGTCTCTGGAGCCCGCGACGCGTGGCTCATTGCCTGGCGCACGAATGACGCCGCTCACCAGGCCTGGACTGCCAGGGTGATGTGGATGTTCGCGGGCCGCGCCAGGGTTCTCTCCGCAACTGTCCCGCTACTGGTCTGCACCAGTACTGGCAGTCCGGTCCCGGATGAACCAATCGCCGTGGTCGTCTTCTTCTTAGGAGCCATGGCGATGAAGAACTGCTGGGCCAACTACTATACCAGATCCTCACAATTGTGCCCCCTACCTGGTGCACCAAAGATGTCGGTGCGAAACGACACCTATGGGATCACAAGAATCCCTATTATGGTTGCGGGGCGCGGGGTTGTGAGAAGAGAAGGATTAGTAATCAGCATAAGGATCATTTACCTAGGTTCGGGCCGCAAGGATGCGTAAAACCCTAGTCCTGCTTGGTGGATGTATTAAGTGTTCTTCAGCTCTTGAGCTAGCTACGGTGGTTGCGTGGTTAAAAAGAGCCGAATCCCTCTCCAGTATGCCATGGGCATCCTTTTATGTGCGAAAGGGGCTGCCATAGTGGCACACAGGAGGTGGAAAGGCCTACAGTGCCACGAGCTTATCGCTCATATTATAGGATAAGACGCATTTAATGCATAGCTTAGGTGTCCCCTCGCTTTATCGGGGATGGGAGCGAGGCCCGTCCCGTCCATCGCTGCTCCTCCTTGCTTTGACACGCGCCCTGGCCAGAAATGCATGTGGCGCCATGTAGGCAGGCAAGCAGCTGAGGTGGTGCGATGGTGGAGCCTCCATGAAGATCTGCATGCCGCCACGCAGGTATGTGCTGAGTTGGCCTAGAAGCTGCATGTTGCCACGCAGGTGCCTGCCCAGCTGGTTGGGCTGGCAGCTGCATGCGAACGGCGGTGGGGACTTGGTTGGTATGGGCCTGGCTGTGGACCTGCCGACGCCCTTGGCAAGGGTCTCGCCGGGTGGCCCGACAAGGGTCTTGCCGTGGCACGCTGTCGTCCCCGACAAGGATCTTGTCGGGGGTCTTGTGGGTTTCTTTGGTAAAAATCTTGATGAGGATTGTTGCCTTCCAATCCTCATCTGACCTTGAATATTCTTTGTCTTCACAAAGATCTGCATGCCACCATGGAGGTGCCTCCCGAGCCCTGGCCCAATGTGGTTGATGGTGTTGGAGACTATGGGCTCGAGGGTGGCTCGCTCCGCTGGTGTGGGCGAGTTGCACCGGTAAGGGGCTTGCTGGGGCTGCTGAGGCTACCCCCGGCAAGGGTCTTGCCGGGGGAACTTGCTCCGCCCATCTGCTCTCTGTGGCCTTGGTACTTGATGTTGCCTTGTTTGTCTCGTGCCTTCGGCTTTTCTCCGGCTCCCCTCCTTTGCCCTGCTGTGTGCGGCCATGGCACGCGGCTCTGACTGCCCGTGCACAAGTAATGGGGTCAAAAGGAGAGCCCCTACTTTTGCACACCGATACAAACTAACCGCGTCCCATTTTTGTAAGGCCCCAAAAGTTTCATAGTAAATTTCCCTCGATTCTCTCTTATGCATGTGCGCGGGATTGGTTAGACAGCTGAATCATTAGCTGCATGCACTATGCAATAACTGCTCAGCTAGTGCTAAATGTGGGCGTTATTGGCCAAGTGAAAAAGGGAAGCGGGCCAGCAGCTGCATGCCGTAAATTGAGCTACTCTGGTTGGCCATTGGCATTCTCGGGACAATGCATTGTTAGCGTTAAATCGCCCATCATCATTATTAACTTTTTTCCTTGGTACCTGAGTTTCTGCATGCAGGCCCAATAAACCCGGACGGAGGAAGTATACAGGTGCCTCTCCCAATGCTCCACCATGTAGAGCATGGTTAGTATAGCCAGCTGCTGGTGCTTCATGAGTATATAAACATGCCATGTCATCAAAAGTTAGTAGTATTATTTACTAGTCATATAGTAGGGTTGGCTATATCGGTTCCGTCGCATTAATCTCACGCGCCCACTGTTTAAGTTGGCAGTGGGAGGAATGCAACGAGGCACCCCCGTCAACACACATGACCTCTGTCGCCTTATGAAACTCATGCTCGGTGGACTTGTCATCATCATCATGATCGTCATCCTCCTCTTTCTTGTCGCAGCCTTAGGCAGGCCTCTCTTGTTGCTTCTCCTTGTCGGTGCAACCTCCTCGGCCGTCGTGCTTCTTGCCAGATCCCTCAGCGTCGCCTTGGCCTTTCTCTTTGTCTCGTCTCTCGTACTTAGCCCTCTACTTCTCCATCAGCTGCTCAACTTGGCGGTAGTTCTGGAGGTCGTGGCCCTTGGTATGGTGAATCTTGCAATACTGCTTGTCGGAGCCCTCTGACTTGCCGGCAGCCGTTGCACCCGGCAATCTCCTTGTCGGGGTCATCAACCATGGCCTTCTTAGCGGTGCCGGGGTGATATGTCTCCAACGTATCTATAATTTTTGATTGTTCCATGCTATTATATTACCCCTTTTGGATGTTTATGGGCTTTATTTTACACATTTATATCATTTTTGGGACTAACCTACTAACTGGAGGCCCAACCCGTATTGCTGTTTTTTTGCCTATTTCAGTATTTCGAAGAAAAGGAATATCAAACCGAGTCCAAACGGAATGAAACCTTCGGGAGCGTGATTTTTGGAACGAACGTGATCCAGAGGACTTGGAGTGCAAGTCAAGAAGTAGCCGAGGCCTCCACGAGATAGGAGGGCACGCCCCCCTGTCTCGTGGGCCCCTCGGGCGTCCATCGACGTACTTCTTCCTCCTATATAAGCCTACGTACCCTGAAAACATCCAGGGAGCAGACGAAACACAATTTCCACCACCGTAACCTTCTGTATCCGCGAGATCTCATCTTGGAGCCTTCGCCGGCGCTCCGCCGGAGGGGGAATCAACCATGGAGGGCTTCTACATGAACACCATAGCCCCTCTGATGAGTTGTGAGTAGTTTACCACAAACCTTCGGGTCCATAGTTATTAGCTAGATGGCTTCTTCTCTCTCTTTTTGGATCTCAATACAATGTTCTCCCCCTCTCTTGTGGAGATCTATTCGATGTAAACTCTTTTTGCGGTGTGTTTGTCGAGATCAGATGAATTGTGGGTTTATGATCAAGTTTATCTATGAATAATATTTGAATCTTCTCTGAATTCTTTTATGTATGATTGAGTTATCTTTGCAAGTCTCTTCGAATTATCGGTTTGGTTTGGCCTACTAGATTGATCTTTCTTGCCATGGGAGAAGTGCTTAGCTTTGGGTTCAATCTTGTGGTGTCCTTACCCAATGACAGAAAGGGTTGCAAGGCACGTATTGTATTGTTGCCATCGAGGATAACAAGATGGGGTTTATATCATATTGCTTGAGTTTATCCCTCTACATCATGTCATCTTGCTTAATGCGTTACTCTGTTCTTATGAACTTAATACTCTAGATGCAGGCAGGAGTCGGTCGATGTGTGGAGTAATAGTAGTAGATGCAGGCAGGAGTCGGTCTACTTGTTACGGACGTGATGCCTATATACATGATCATGCCTAGATAATCTCATAACTATTTGCTTTTCTATCAATTGCTCGACAGTAATTTGTTCACCCACCATAATACTTATGCTATCTTGAGAGAAGCCACTAGTGAAACCTATGGCCCCCAGGTCTATCTCTTATCATATTTGCTTCCAATCTACTTTTATTTGCATCTTTACTTTTTGCATCTATATTATAAAATACCAAAAATATATTTATCTTATCTTACTATCTTTATTAGATCTCACTTTCGCAAGTGGCAGTGAAGGGATTGACAACCCCTTTATTGCGTTGGTTGTGAGTTCTTTTTTTGTTTGTGTAGGTGCGTGGGACTTTTGAGGAGCCTCCTACTGGATTGATACCTTGGTTCTCAAAAACCGAGGGAAATACTTACGCTACTATTGCTGCATCATCCTCTCCTCTTCGAGGAAAACCAACGCAAGCTCAAGACGTTGCACGGGGTCGATGGATTCCTCGACGGCAAGCACAGTCTTGCCCTTGCGCTTCCTATTGTGTCGTCGGCCTTTCTTTGTCGGGGCGACGACGTCTTCATCTTCAGAGTCACTTCCCATGTCAGCATCTTTGCCATGGTAATTTCTTCTTTCCTCAGCTCGGGCACTTCTGTCGGCCAGAACATACAATTTGGCAACATCTGCAACCTTGTTCATCGCCAGCTCTTCACGCATCTTACGATTACACATGTTCTGATGGAACGCGCTGATGACAGCGACCGGATGAACATCAGGGATGTTATATTGCACCCGGTTGAATCTTTGTATGTATTTGCGCAAGCATTCGCCATCCCTCTGAGGGATCACATGCAAATCGTTTGCCTGGCCAGGAGCTACGTGGCCACCCGTAAAGGCACCAACAAACTTGTGGCACAGATCCGAGCAAGAAGAGATGGAATCTATCAGCAAGTGCATCAACCATGACCTGACATTGGGCTTCAGCACCAATGGGAAATAGTTGGCGAGTACCTTGTCGTCTCGTGCTTCGGCAGCTTGCATCGCAATGGTGTAAATGCTCAAGAATTCAGACGGATGGGTCTTGCCGTCGTACTTCTCTAGGACCTCTGGTTTGAATGTGCGGGTGGTGGGCCACTGGAACTGTCGTAGCTCACGGGTGAACGCTGGACAAGTTATTGCATAGGGCAAGTCGCCAGCATCCCCCGGCGCAGGCATGTACGTAGTAGGCCCGGCACGCCTATTGGATTGGTGACGCGCCTCCTGTCGCCGCTCGATAGTGGTCCGGGCATCTTCCTTGAGCCGCTCCCGAAGAACTTAATGTTGGTCGCAACGCGCTCGTGGGTCAGATGACACTGTGGACACGTTATCACGGGCGTCAACCTGATAGGCCGGTCGTGGTGGAGGGGAGTGCACCATGGTTGCGGTGCCTCCAACTCTTCCACTGTCAACGCGCGCTAGCTCAGTGGTCCGGCACCGTGAGGGAATTGCTTCCCGGTGGCCATCCCTGTTGGCTTGGCCAATAAGGCTTTGGATGGCAGCCCTCCCCTCTTCTTGCTTCTCTGCAGCAGGAGGAAAGTCGAGGAGTAGCTGCGCCCGCGCCAATGCTTCTGCTCGTGTTGGTGGCAGCAATAGGCGTGATGAATGGGAGGAACTCGGACTTCTAACTATGTTAGAATGAGTTCCATCACGATTCCACGGCCGCACGCCTTTTTCGCCAGCATCATGGTGTGCATGTCGGCCCTGCATGTCTTGAGAGTGACGCTGACGGCTCTTGTCATGGCGATGCCCGGGGTCCTCAACGTCGCGGCGCTGTTCGTCATGCACGAGCTGAGAGGACCGCAGCGCATGCGCTGGCGGGGTCGTCTTTCTGCCCTTGAAGGTCCCCTGTCACTCGTAGGTAGCACGGCTCCGCCCTTGGGTGCTGCAGCGTGCGGATCGCGTCGCTGCTGCGGACGATGCCGCTCGCCTGGCTTCTCGTATCAGGGTGGCGTGGATGATCTTGATCTCCTCTGCCACCGGCGTCTTCCATGTCGCCCGTCTGCGCCGGCACGGGCAGAGCGGCTCCAGATGAACCGACTGCTACGATCGTCTTCTTCTTCGGAGCCATTGCGATGAAGAAACTTTTGCGCTAACTGCTAGACCAGATTCTCACAACTACTGCCCCCTACCTGGCGCGCCAAAGATGTCGGGAAAACGGACACCTATGGGATCACAGGAACCCCCTCTACGGTTGGCGGGGGGAGGAGATGCATGAAGAGCGGGTCTAGCGATCAGCGCGAGGGGATTTTTCCCCAGGTTTGGGTCGCACTGGTGCGTAAAATCCTAGTCCTGCTTGTGTGTATATATGTGTTCTTGAGCTCTTGAATGAGCTGCGATGCATGCCCATTCCAAGAAGTCTGAATCATCTCTCTGTACGCCTCGGTCCTCCTTTTATATGTCAAAGGGGTTGCCACAGTGGCACACAGGAGGTGGAAAGCAAGCTATAGTGTATGAGCTTATCGCTCGGCACCGTAGGACAAACGCATTTAACGTGCTGCCTACGTGCCCTCTTACTTTATCAGGGACAGCAACGGAAGCCTTCTCGTCCGTTGATACGTCTCCAACGTATCTATAATTTTTGATTGTTCCATGCTATTATATTACCTATTTTGGATGTTTATGGGCTTTACTATACACTTTTATATCATTTTTGGGACAAATGTATTAACCCAGAGCTCAGTGCCAGTTTCTGTTTTTTCCTTGTTTTTGAGTTTTAGAGAAAAGGAATACCAAATGGAGTCCAATTGACGTACCAATTTTTGACAATTTTTTGTGGACCAAAACAAGCCCCTAGAGTGAAAGAGTTGGGCCAAGAGAGTCCCGAGCTACCCACGAGGGTGGGGCACGCGCCCACCCCCCTGGGCGCGCCCCCTGCCTCGTGGACAGCCGAAGACCCCCCCTAGCATGAGATCTACGCCAAAAAATCCTATAAATATTGAAACCTCCAGAAAATAACCTAGATCGGGAGTTCCGCCGCCGCAAGCCTCTGTAGCCACCAAAAACCAATAGGGACCCTGTTCCGGCACCCTGCCGGAGAGGGGATCCCTCACCGATGGCCATCTTCATCATCCCGGCGCTCTCCATGACGAGGAGGGAGTAGTTCACCCTCGGGGTTGAGGGTATGTACCAGTAGCTATGTGTTTGATCTCTCTCTCTCTCTCTCGTGTTCTTGAGGTGATACGATCTTGATGTATCGCGAGCTTTGCTATTATAGTTGGATCTTATGATGTTTCTCCCCCTCTACTCTCTTGTGATGAATTGCGGATTGAGTCTTTAAAGATTTGAGAACACTTGATGTATGTCTTGCCGTGCTTATCTGTGGTGACAATGGGATATTCACATGATCTACTTGATGTATGTTTTGGTGATCAACTTGTGGGTTCAATGAACTTATGCATAGGGGTTGGCACAGGTTTTCGTCTTGACTCTCCGGTAGAAACTTTGGGGCACTCTTTGAAGTACTTTGTGTTGGTTGAATAGAATCTGAGATTGTGTGATGCATATCGTATAATCATGCCCATGGATACTTGAGGTGACATTGGAGTATCTAGGTGACATTAGGGTTTTGGTTGATTTGTGTCTTAAGGTGTTATTCTAGTACGAACTCTATTATAGATGGAACGGAAAGAATAGCTTCGTATTATTTTACTACGGACTCTTAAATAGATCGAATAGAAAGGATAACTTTGAGATGGTTTCGTACCCTACAATAATCTCTTCATTTGTTCTCCGCTATTAGTGACTTTGGAGTGACTCTTTGTTGCATGTTGAGGGATAGTTATATGATCCAGTTATGTTATTATTGTTGAGAGAACTTGCACTGGTGGAAGTATGAACCCTAGGCCTTGTTTCCTAGCATTGCAATACCGTTTACGCTCACTTTTACCACTTGTTACCTTGCTGTTTTTATATTTTTAGATTAAAAATACTCATATCTACCATCCATATTGCACTTGTATCACCATCTCTTCGCCAAACTAGTGCACCTATACAATTTGCCATTGTATTGGGTGTGTTGGGGACAAAAGAGACTCTTTGTTATTTGGTTACAGGGTTGTTTGAGAGAGACCAACTTCATCCTACGCCTCCCACGGATTGATAAACCTTAGGTCATCCACTTGAGGGAAATTTGCTACTGTCCTACAAACCTCTGCACTTGGAGGCCCAACAACGTCTACAAGAAGAAGGTTGCGTAGTAGACATCAAGCCCTTTTCTGGCGCCGTTGCTGGGGAGGTGAGTGCTTGAACGTATATCTTTAGATCCTGCAATCGAATCTTTTAATTTCTTGTTTTATCACTAGTTTAGTTTATAAAAGAAAATTACAAAAAAATGGAATTGAGTTTGCCTCATACGCTTCATCTTTTTCATATCTTTCGTGAGAATGATGGGAAGGAAAATTGTGCTCAAGTACTAGAAGAAGAATTACATAGAATGCTTGGCATAAAATATGTGAATGATGAGAATGATTGCAATGTTGTTAGTATGAATTCTTTGAATATCCATGATGCTAATGATATGAAAAGCCACAAGCTTGGGGAAGCTATGTTTGATGAACATGACATTTTTTGTCCCCCAAGTTTTGATGAGAAAATTTATTATGATGAAAGCATGCCTCCTATTTATGATGATTATTGTGATGATATGTATGCCATAAAGAATAAACTTGCTTATATGGAGAGTAGTAAAATTTCTATGCAAGTAGATCATGAAAAGAATGGTTTATGTGCTGGTTATATTGTTGAATTCACTCATGATGCTACTGAAAATTATTATGAGGGAGGAACATATGCTTGTAGGAATTGCAATAATATCAAGTTTCCTCTCTATGTGTTGAAAATCTTGAAGTTATGCTTGTTTTGCCAAGTTTTTCAGATTGCTA
This sequence comes from Triticum aestivum, assembly GCF_018294505.1. Lineage (NCBI taxonomy): Eukaryota > Viridiplantae > Streptophyta > Magnoliopsida > Poales > Poaceae > Triticum > Triticum aestivum. The sequence goes on along the minus strand of NC_057804.1, from coordinate 394,066,218 downwards.
ACCCACACTGCTCGGGGTGGGATGGAGACTCGCGGGCGCCGCCTAACGCTGGCGATCCGGCCTACCGTGCCCTCACCGGCGTCGTCCTCCAAGCCAGGGGGTTCCAGTGGATCTCGGTTCTCATGCCTCGACTCGGACTATGGATCTTCCGATGAGGAGGGTGAGCTGGCCGTTGGGATCAGGATGGAGATGGATGTGCTAGCCGATGATGAGACATCTACAGAGTGGACCCCGGTGGTTCACCAGAGAAGGAAGATGGAGGCCGAGATCATGCAGGAATTTTGGGAGGATGCCGAGTTTCCAACCCTGGCGTTGCGGTTCTGGGAGAGACGATCGTCCTCGCCGTCGGAGACTACCTCAGGCCACGCAGGTATGGAGTTGTTGTCTTGCAGGGTTCAGATCGATGCCATGGAAGATGGGACGAAGGATCAGTCAAAGGATACACCATCGATTGGATCAACGATGACTACACCGCCACACCGGAGTACTCCATCCTCGGCGTCTGGCTTGAGGGTGTCACACGCTCCTCAGATGGGCGCATGGAGAGGCCCCCTGCCGCCATGCCGGATCACGCCACCGCTCGTGTTGGGCCAGTTCTTGGCTATGGCCAAGCACGTGCCCGCAGTGGTTCGCGGTGGCTCTCCAGCGCCGGCTTTGTTGCCCAGATCGGCGGGATTGATGGAGACGCGATCAACGCCTATTCAAAATGCTGCTGAGTCAACGGGTGGACCATATTGCATGATTTTACATGGGCCTATCTACGTAGGCGTATGAAGGCCTTGTGGTCGGGCTATCCCGATTCATCTGCATCAACTGCGCGTTCGTCATCTCCTTGTGAGCCGCCAGTTTCGTCCAACTCGACAGCGACCTCATCGTCAACGTCCCCCTGCCAATGACGTCTTCAACTCCTGCTGCTGGCGTAGTCCGATCCTTCGTGGCTGTTGCGGCGTCTCCGCCATGCCCAGTGGCGACCCCACCCAGATCAGCGGGATTAACGGAGACGCGATCGGCGCCGATTCAAAATCCTGTTGAGTCAAGGGGTGGGACCATGTTGCATGATTTTACATGGGCCTATCTACGTTGGCGTATGAAGGCCTTGTGGTCGGGCTACCCAATGGCGTCTCGGTCGCGAGAAGACACGAAGGATCGGACACATATACATGCAACTGGACATATGCCAACCACGCAGTATGAGCTGATGGGTAATACAAAGGACATGCATGTCTAGCCTTCTCATATGCAAGCACTACGTCCGGTGCCATTCCAGTCGACCGAGCAGCTGGGCAACACCCAGCCGTCCCACATACATGCGCTCGGGCTGATGCCACTCCAGCCAACCGAGCACCTGGGCAGCACGCAGGTTGCACCCGCCCAGCCGACAAACGTCCAGGGGGCGGATATTGCAGTTGGTTTGGAAGGTCCGGTCCTGGGGGCTGCGTCCCCGACCCAACCGTCCCTGTTCAGGAGCTGGTGGATCCATGCAGAGCCGCTTCATCTCGACGATGACGACCTCTTCTACACCGACCGCTACGACACCAACATTCACGTCTTCGACGGTTGCTGTTGGAGAGGGGATTTCTACACCACTGTCATCCCCTCCGTCGGTAGCCACGCACTCGCAACAACCATCGTCCGAGGTAACGCTGGTCCCTAACACGCTTCTAACAGCGGCCTCATTGCTAGAGCCAGCGGTTGAGACTCTCGGGGAGGGGGTTGCTACTTCACCATCATCCCCTCCTTTGGCATTAGAGCCGGCGCCACGACCACAATTGGGGTTGACTCCTACACGCCAAAGTTGTTGGCATACGGTTGCCGAAGATGGTTCTATGGGACACAGATGAGGACTCCTTAGCCAAGGCTATGCGGCGTAAAGTAGCACACAACCTCGACAATCGAGGTATTACGTCATCATCCAAATCCTTCTTAGCCTTTTCCAATACCACCATCATTTCTAAGTTGAATAATGTGGGTGTTAGTATTGGAAAGAATCAGAAGGAGATTTCTATTTCGACTAACGCTTTGAAACATTTGGAATATGACCGATTAAAAGTTACTCCACGTGTTTCTAGCAAGTCTTATGTCTCCCGTACTGATGATGAGGAGCTACATGCTGATAACCCACAAGTGTAGGGGATCGCAACAGCTTTCGAGGGTAAAGTATTCAACCCAAATTTATTGATTCGACACAAGGGGAGCCAAAGAATATTCTTGAGTATTAGCAGTTGATTTGTCAATTCAACCACACCTGGATAACTTAATATCTGCAGCAAAGTATTTAATAGCAAAGGTGGTATGATAATAAAGGTAATGGTAGCAAAAGTAAATATAAATGTTTTTGGGTTTTTGTAGTAGTTGTAACAGTAGCAACGGAAAAGTAAATAAGCGAAGAACAATATATGAAAAGCTCGTAGGCAATGGATCAGTGATGGATAATTATGCCGGATGCGATTCCACATGTAATAGCTATAACATAGGGTGACACAGAACTAGCTCCAATTCATCAATGTAATGTAGGCATGTATTCCGTAAATAGTCATACGTGCTTATGGAAAAGAACTTGCATGACATCTTTTGTCCTACCCTCCCGTTGCAGCGGGGTCCTTACGGAAATTAAGGGATATTAAGGCCTCCTTTTAATAGAGAAACGGAACAAAGCATCAACATATAGTGAATACATGAACTCCTCAAACTATGGTCATCACCGAGAAGTATCCCGATTATTGTCACTTCGGGGTTGTCGGATCATAACACATAATAGGTGACTATAGACTTGCAAGATAGGATCAAGAACACACATATAGTTCAGATCTGAAATCATGGCACTCGGGCCCTAGTGACAAGCATTAAGCATAGCAAAGTCATAGCAACATCAATCTCAGAACATAGTGGATACTAGGGATCAAACCCTAACAAAACTAACTTGATTACATGGTAAATCTCATCCAACCCATCACCATCCAGCAAGCCTATGATGGAATTACTCACGCACGGCGGTGAGCATCATGAAATTGGTGATGGAGGATGGTTGATGATGATGACGGCGATGAATCCCCCTCTCCGGAACCCCGAATGGACTGTAGATCAGCCTTCCCGAGAGAGATTAGGGCTTGGCAGCGGCTCCGTGTCGTGAAACGCGATGAAACTTTCTCCCTGATTTTTTTCTCCCCGAACGTGAATATATGGAGTTGGAGTTGACGTCGGTGGAGGTCCAGGGGGCCCACAAGATAGGAGGCCTCGCCCTAGGGGGGGAGCGCCCCCCTGTCTCGTGGACAGCCTATGGGATTCTTTCGCCAAAAATTCTTATTAATTCCAAAAAGTGCCTCCGTGGATTTCCAGGACATTCCGAGAACTTTTCTTTTCTACACATAAAACAACATCATGGTAGTTCTACTGAAAACAGCATCAGTCCGGGTTAGTTTCATTCAAATCATGCAAGTTAGAGTCCAAAACAAGGGCAAAAGTGTTTGGAAAAGTAGATACGTTGGATACATATCAACTCCCCCAAGCTTAAACCTTTGCTTGTCCTCAAGCAATTCAGTTGATAAACTGAAAGTGATAAAGAAAAACTTTTACAAACTCGGTTTGCTCTTGTTGTTGTAAACATGAAAAGCCAGCATTCAAGTTTCAGCAAATATTATGAACTAACCATACTCACAATAACACTTAGCTCTCACAATTACTCATATCAATAACACAATCAGCTAGCGAGCCATAATAATAAAACTCGGATGACAACAATTTCTCAAAATAATTATAACATGATATAACAAAATGGTATCTCGCTAGCCCTTTCTGAGACCGCAAAACATAAATGCAGAGCACCTTTAAAGATCAAGGACTGACTAAATATTGTAATTCATGGTAAAGAGATCCAGTCAAGTCATACCCAATATAAACCAATAATAATGAATGCAAATGACAGTGTCTCTCCAGCGGGTGCTTTTAAATAAGAAGGGTGATGACTCAACATAAAAGTAAAGAGATAAGCAATTCGCAGAGGGAAGCGGGGATTTGTAGAGGTGCCAGAGCTCGATTTTAAAATAGAGATTGAATAACATTTTGAGCGGCATACTTTTGCTGTCAACGCAACAACTATGAGATGGTTGTATCTTCCATACTACATGCATTATAGGCAGTTCCCAAACAGAATGGTAAAGGTTTATACTCCCCCAACCACCAACAAGCATCAATCCATGGCTTGCTCGAAACAACGAGTGCCTCCAACATACAACAGCCCTGGGGGAGTTTTGTTTAATTATTTTGATTTGCTTTGATCTTTTTGGATCATGGGACTGGGCATCCCGGTTACCGGCCCTTTCTCGTGAATGAGGAGTGGAGTCCACTCCTCTTGAGAATAACCCACCTAGCATGGAAGATATAGGCAGCCCTAGTTGTAACATGAGCTGCTCGAGCATACAAAACAGAATTTCATTTGAAGGTTTGGAGTTTGGCACATACTAATTTACTTGGAATGGCAGGTAAATACCGCATATAGGAAGGTATAGTGGACTCATATGGAACAACTTTGGGGTTTAAGGAGTTTGGATGCACAAGCAGTATTCCCGCTTAGTACAGGTGAAGGCTAGCAAAAGACTGGGAAGCGACCAACTGAGAGAGCGACAACAGTCATAAACATGCATTAAAATTAATTTACACCGAATACAAGCATAAGTAGGATATAATCCACCATGAACATAAATATCGTGAAGGATATGTTGATTTGATTCAACTACATGCGTGAACATGTGCCAAGTCGAGTCACTCAATTCATTCAAAGGAGGATACCACCCCACCATACCACATCATAATCATTCTAATAGCATGTTGGCACGCAAGGTAAACCATTATAACTCATAGCTAATCAAGCATGGCACAAGCAACTATAATCTCTAAATGTCATTGCAAATATGTTTACTTCATAATAGCTGACTCAGGAACGATGAATCATCATATTTACAAAAACAAGAGAGGTCGAGTTCATACCAGCTTTTCTCATCCCAATAAGTCCATCATATATCATCATTATTGCTTTTCACTTGCACGACCGAACGATGTGTATAATAATAAGAGTGCATGTGCATTGGACTAAGCTGGAATCTGCAAGCATTCAACTCAAGAGAGAAGACAAGTAATATAGGCTCTAAGTTAAATAAACAATCATGCATATAAGAGCCACTATGCATTTTCAATATAGTCTTCTCGACCCCCAAAGGAAAGAAAATAAAATAAAATAAAACTATTTACACGGGAAAGCTCCCAACAAGTAAGAAGAAGAACTAGAAATCTTTTTGGGTTTTCATTTTAATTTCTACTACAAGCATGGAAATTAAACTAACTAATTTTTTTGGTTTTTCTTAAGGTTTATCAAACACACAAGAAGAAAACTAGAAAAAGAAATTTAAGCTAACATGGATAATACAATGAAAGAGTATGAGCACCGAGGACTAGTGTGTGAACATGAATGTAAAGTCGGTGAGAAATACGTACTCCCCCAAGCTTAGGCTTTTGGCCTAAGTTGGTCTAGTACCAAGGACCGCCGCTACTCTCCCCGGTGTACTGGGAGGTGTAATTAGGATACCACTGGTTGGTCATCTCCAGATCCCACTGGACAGATGATGCACAATAAGGATCCAGTTCAGGTTCCGGCTCAAGTCCAGGGTCTGGAGTAAAAGCTTGAGCTCGATGATTGTTCACCGCTTCCAGCGTGACAAGACGATTTTATGCAAGCAAATCAAACAACAGAGGCGCAGGCAAAATAATAATCTCAATGTGTTTCTTATTAAATCTAAGTTTATACAAGAGCATCTTTTCTTCATTGTCAACAATAAACTTGTGTGCTACCATTCTCTTGTAATCTAAAATGTGAGGATGCAATTTTATCTCATCCTCCACATGGTGCCTAATGGGTATCTGAAAATGTCTAGCAAGACGTGCTACGTAGATACCTCCAAATATGGGGCCTTTTGTACGATTCAGGGCTAGCCATTTAGCAACGACGGCACCCATATTAAAAGTATTGTCTCCAAGCAAAGCATGTTGAAGAATGATAATATCAGGAACGCTCAAGTTTCCACTATTTCCATGACCAATCAAGCATCTACTAGCAAATATGGCAAAGTAGCGTAAAACATGATAGTGTATGCTAGAGACTTTTGCCTCGGAGCCCTTCTTTGGGTCCTCTACAGCTATAGTGTTAACAAAGCCACCCACATCTTCACGATGGGGTTCTTCTAATTCTCCCTCATAAGGTATCCTACACACTGCGCAAAAATTACGTAACGACATTTCTCTGAATTCATCATATAAATGAAATGATACTGCAGGCGGTGACTTCTTAGGATAATAATAAAAGTTTTGCATGAAAGTATTGGTGAGTAAGAGATATTGATCGATTCGGTCGTTCATGAAACCGGTGAGGCCTGCAGTCTCGATCAAAGAATAAAAATCTTCATGAATTCCAGCTTCTTTCAAGAAATCCTCACATGGCCATTCACACGACCGTACTTCCGCTAAGCGGGGAAGATTATACTTGGCTTTTTCCTTCTCTTTGGCTTGTTTTTCCTGAGAGCTTTGGTTAGAAGAGCCCCTCAAAATTTCCTCAACATTTTCTGAAAATTTCTGAAATTTTAGTAACTTCAAAATAAAAGTGAATAAAACTAAACAAGATTGGTAGCAACTACTCCTACAAGGGCCTAGAGCCTATATCATGCATTGGAATTGCTTGGGACCTCAAAAATTTAACATGCAAGCTCAAGAACATGGTCACCTAAGCAGCAAAAATTTGCAATGAATAAAGCACTAGAACAAAAACTAATTGGATCAATGGAGGAGTCACATACCAAGCAACAATTCCCCAAAGCAGTTTTGTGAATGGAGCTTTGAGCTAGGCGATCGAAAATCACAGCAAAACGAGCTAGAACTCGTGCTTGAGCTGGATGGGGATTTTATTGGGGAGAAGAAGAAGTGTGTGGGTGCTGGCATAAGTGGAGGGGGCCCACCAGGAGCCCACGAGACAGGGGGGCGCGCCCTATAGGGGGGGGCCTCCTCTCTCGTGGCCTGGTGCTTGCCCCTCCTGCAGTGTTTTCAGTGCCTAAAATCCTCAAATATTCCAGAAAAAATCATACTAAATTTGTAGGGCATTTGGAGCACTTTTATTTTCGGACTATTTTTTAATGCACGAATAATTCAGAAAACAGACAGATAACACTATTTTTGCATTATTTGTTATAAATATAAGGAAGTAAAAAGAGGGTATAGAAGGTTGTGCCTTCTAGTTTCATCCATCTCGTGATCATCAAAATGAACCCACTAACAAGGTTGATCAAGTCTTGTTAACAAACTCATTCCGAATAACACGGAACCGGAGAAATTTCGAATAACACTAAGTTACCTCAACGGGGATATGAAAATCCCCAACAATAAGAATATCATACTTTTTCTTGACAGTAGGGAGAGGAAATTCAAAACCTCCAAAAATGATAGTTGGAACTTTTTCAATAGAATTGATGCTATGAACTTGAGATTGTTTCCTCGGAAAGTGCACCGTATGCTCATTACCATTAACATGAAAAGTGACATTGCCTTTGTTGCAATCAATAATAGCCCCTGCAGTATTAAGAAAAGGTCTACCAAGGATAATAGACATACTATCGTCCTCGGGAATATCAAGAATAACAAAGTCCGTTAAGATAGTGACATTTGCAACCACAACAGGCACATCCTCACAAATACCGACAGGTATAGCAGTTGATTTATCAGCCATTTGCAAAGATATTTTAGTAGGTGTCAACTTATTCAATTCAAGTCTATGATATAGAGAGGCATAACACTAACACCGCTCCAAGATCACATAAAGCAGTTCTAACATAATTTCTTTTAATAGAGCCTGGTATAGTTGGTACACCAGGATCTCCAAGTTTCTTTGGTATTCCACCCTTAAAAGTGTAATTAGCAAGCATGGTAGAAATTTCAGCTTCCGGTATCTTTCTTTTATTTGTAATGATATCCTTCATATACTTAGCATAAGGATTTACTTTCAGCATATCAGTTAAGCGCATACATAAGAAAATAGGTCTAATCATTTCAGCAAAGCGCTCAAAATCCTCATCATCCTTTGACTTGGATGGTTTAGGAGGAAAGGGCATGGGTTTCTGAACCCATGGTTCTCTTTCTTTACCGTGCTTCCTAGCAACAAAATCTCTCTTATCATAACGTTGATTCTTTGATTGTGGGTTATCAAGATCAACAGCAGGTTCAATCTCTACATCATTGTTTTTGCTAGGTTGAGCATCAACATGAACATTATCATTAACATTATCACTAGGTTCATGTTCATCACCTGATTGTGTTTCAGCATCAGAAATAGAAATATCATTGGGATTCTCAGGTGTGTCTACGACAGGTTCACTAGAAGCATGCAAAGTCCTATCTTCTTTCTTTTTCTTCTTTTTAGAAGAACTAGGTGCCTCTAAATTATTTCTCTGAGAATCTTGCTTGATTCTCTTAGGGTGGCCTTCAGGATAAAAAGGTTCCTGAGTCATTCTACCAGTTCTAGTAGCCACTCTAACAGCAAAGTCATTTTTATTTTTTTCATTCATCAAGCAAATCATTTTGAGCTTTAAGTACTTGCTCAGCTTGAGTAGCAACCATAGAAGCATATTTGCTAACGCGGTGAAGTTCATCTTTAACTCTAGCCAGATTATCACTTATGCGTCCTATCTCGAAAGCATTATTCTTTAACTCTCTACCAACATAAGCATTGAAACTTTCTTGTCTAGCCATAAAGTCATCAAATTCATCTAAGCATGGGCTATGAAATTTAGTAGAGGGGATTTCAACTTTATCATATCTATAGAGAGAATTTACCTTCACTACCTGTGTCGGGTTATCAAGACAATGTAGTTCTTCAACAGGTGGTATATTAAGACCATGTATTTCTTCAATAGGAGGTAAATTCTTAACATCTTCAGCTTTAATACCTTTTTCTTTCATTGATTTCTTTGCCTCTTGCCTATCTTCAGGACTGAGAAATAAAACACCTCTCTTATTCGGAGTGGGTTTAGGAATAGGCTCAGGAGTTGGCTTTGGTTCAGGAATTGGCTCGGGAAGAGTCCAATTATTTTCATTAGTCAACATATTATTCAATAGTATTTCAGCTTCGTCGACTGTTCTTTCCCTGAAAACACAACCAGCAGAACTATCCAAGTAGTCCTTGGAAGCATCGGTTAGTCCATTATAAAAGATATCAAGTATTTCATTTTTCTTAAGAGGATGATTAGGCAAAGCATTAAGTAACCGGAGAAGCCTCCCCCAAGCTTGTGGGAGACTCTCTTCTTTAATTTGCACAAAATTATATATTTCCCGCAAAGCAGCTTGTTTCTTATGAGCAGGGAAATATTTAGCAGAGAAGTAATAAATCATATCCTGGGGACTACGCAGACAACCAGGAGCAAGAGAATTATACCAAGTCTTAGCATCACCCTTTAGTGAGAACGGAAATATCTTGAGGATATATAAATATCAAGACTTCTCATCATTAGTAAACAGGGTGGCTATATCATTCAACTTGGTAAGATGTGCCACAATAGTTTTAGGTTCAAGGCCATAAAAAGGATCAGATTCAACTAAAGTAATAATCTCAGGATCAACAGAGAATTCATAATCCTTATCAGTCACACAGATAGGTGAAGTAGCAAAAGCATGATCGGGTTTCATTCTAGCATTAACAGACTGCTGCTTCCATTTAGCTAATAATTTATTAAGATCATTTCTATCATTGCAAGCAAAAATTTCCCTAGCAGCTTCTTCATTCATAACATAACCCTTAGGAACAACAAGTAATACATAATCATTGGGGGAACCTTCATCATCACTATCATCAATAATAGGTTCTTCAATATTTTCATTCCCCCTAACTCTAGCAAGTTGTTCATCAAGAAATTCACCTAATGGCAAAGTAGTATCATGCACAGAAGTAGTTTCATCATGCATAGCAGAAGTGGCATCATCAATAACATGCGACATATCAGAATTCATAGCAGTAGTAGGTTTAGGTGTCGCAAGCCTACTAATAACGGAAGGAGAATCTAGTGCAGAGCTAGATGGCAGTTCCTTACCTCCCCTCGTAGTTGAGGGCAAAATCTTGGTTTTAGCGTCTTTCAAGTTCTTCATAGTGATCAACAGATATAAATCCCATGTGACTCAGAGAATAGAGCTATGCTCCCCGGCAACGGCGCCAGAAATTAGTCTTGATAACCCACAAGTGTAGGGGATCGCAACAGCTTTCAAGGGTAAAGTATTCAACCCAAATTTATTGATTCGACACAAGGGGAGCCAAAGAATATTCTTGAGTATTAGCAGTTGAGTTGTCAATTCAACCACACCTGGATAACTTAATATCTATAGCAAAGTATTTAGTAGCAAAAGTGGTATGATAATAAAGGTAAGGTAGCAAAAGTAAAGATAAATGTTTTGGGGTTTTTGTAGTAGTTGTAACAGTAGCAATGGAAAAGTAAATAAGCAAGAACAATATATGAAAATATCGTAGGCAATGGATCAGTGATGGATAATTATGCCGGATGCAATTCCTCATGTAATAGCTATAACATAGGGTGACACAGAACTAGCTCCAATTCATCAATGTAATGTAGGCATGTATTCCGTCAATAGTCATACGTGCTTATGGAAAAGAACTTGCATGACATCTTTTGTCCTACCCTCCCGTTGCAGCGGGGTCCTTACGGAAACTAAGGGATATTAAGGCCTCCTTTTAATAGAGAACCGGAACAAAGCATTGGCATATAGTGAATACATGAACTCCTCAAACTATGGTCATCACCGAGAAGTATCCCGATTATTGTCACTTCGGGGTTGTCGGATCATAACACATAATAGGTGACTATAGACTTGCAAGATAGGATCAAGAACACACATCTATTCATGAAAACATAATAGGTTCAGATCTCAAATCATGGCACTCGGGCCCTAGTGACAAGCATTAAGCATAGCAAAGTCATAGCAACATCAATCTCAGAACATAGTGGATACTAGGTGTCGTGGATTTGTCACGGCAGATGTCCTTAGTGTCAAGACTTAGTCGCGAGGCCAACGCATCTATGTGGTAGCTTGAAGGGGTTGATCGGGATTGAGAGACGCAACACAAGACAGGGGTTTAGACAGCTTCGGGCCCCGGGAAACATCATCCGGTAAAAAACCTACATGCTGTTTGAGGCTAGATCTCATTATCATCACGAGGAAGTTGCCGTAAACCGGCTCCCCTCTTAGTGTCTAGCCCTAACATTGTTTCTTCTTGCTTGTAACTTGTCCCCCTTTGGGGAGCCCTGCCCCTCCTTATATATGTTGAAGGGGCGGGTTACCTGTGGAGTCCTATTAGGATTAGGACTAGTCTATCTCTAATACAAACCGGATACAAGTCTAGGTCTTAACTCCTTGTAAGACAAATATTCTTTATGTCTTTCCTCTTAAACCGGCCCACAATAGTTGAACCGACCTTCATGAACCGCCAGACGGGTCACCGGGTCTTGTCACTCCTTTGTCCCGTCCGCCGGGTCACCAGTGAGTTACAACATCCTGGCGGGTTGCTGGTAAATTTCCAGGTCTGGGCGGGTCACCAGATGAATATCGCCAAGTGCCAGCGGGACCTCAAATAATCTGCCAAGTCTGGCCAGGTTAACTTCCGGCCGGTTTACACCGCGGGGTATATCCCCGACATTAGCCCCCATGTTTAGCTTGGATTTATCCATGGTAAACTTATGCTGCAAAATAAACACCAGAACAAATTTGGCAGGTTGTGCTCCGGGTTAAGAATTCTTGTAGACCGGCACCTGATCATCCTTAAGTCCTTGTCATTTCCTCCTTCTAGAAAATTTGGGTCAATAACCAGCTTCATACTCAAATTGCTGATGTTGGCTTCTTATAGAAAAAATATCGTGAAGAATAATCCACTTGAGTCGGCTTCCAAAGCGCCGGTTTAAGAAATATTGGTCTTGAAATACTCATCTGACATTCAACCGGTTTGAAGATGCAGAACTTGCCGGTTTTATCATTGCCAAAGACTGTCGGGTTATAAAAACTTGATAATTTTGAGTCATGATTGTTGCAGACACCGGTTCATGATTGTTGCCAATGCCAGTTCATGATTATTAATGACGCCGGGTTGTAGCCACAGGGTCATAATGATTGGTGACGCCGGGTCAACCTACTTTGCTCAATCAGAGAATTTAAAAATATTTCTTCAATAATAATATAATACCTGTAGCCCCCAAGTCTTGAGCAGAATAAAGTGATTGCTTAAGACTTGCTTCAATATAAATACTGCCACTTAAGAAGAAATCCATGTTGTTCATCCCAGTCACTTAGTAAAAACTGAATACTCCATATTATGTAGCCCCCAAGTGCCGGGTTGTCATGCTTGCAGCAACCTAGGACTTGTAATTGTCTTATACTCATAAAAACTTCAACCAGTGTAGCCCCCAAGGGCCGGGTCATTATGCAATAATGAGCAGGGACTTTGTAGGTATAATCATGTAGATTTGAGCAATGATGTGTAGCCCCCAAGAGCCGGCTCAGTAAGATAATTTTGAGCTGGGACTTAATATATACTTCAATGAAAATAACATCATATGATGTAACCCCCATCATGGGACTTGAATCTACGTCCACAAGGTTAAGAGCCTTGTGCTTTACCAACTGAGCAGTGGACCCTTCAATATAATGAATAAAAAGCTGTGTACCTTCAACTGTTGACAGGAGCAATTGGCAGCCCCCAAGGGCCGACTCATTATAATGTGATGAGTCGGGTCTTCAATAATATGAGCAAAAAATTACTTTGCATTAGCCCCCAAGTGCCATGGTGCATGCTTGCAGCGACATGAGACTTGCATATTTGATATAATCTCAACTTAAATAATGTAGCCCCCAAGTGTAGGGTCGTAAGCCTGCAGCGACTCGGGACTATTCGCTCCATTGCAGAATAAATCATACCCATTGATGAAATAAAAGCCATTGCGCTGAAGCGACTTTGAAAAACTCAATCATAATATTGGTTATTGATAACCATAATAAAAATCTAGCCATGTTGGCTATCCAAGATAATATAATCTGGTATGAAAAACCTTATTCATTCAATATCATAATGAAAATTCAGCCATGTTTGGCTATTTGAATAATATAACCCAATGATTTATAAGCGCATGATTCCAATGGCGCAATCCAAATATGTACTGGCGACTTATAGTCCAAAGCTAGGCCGGTTTAACAAACACTGGATAATTTACCATCATGCTTTATTCAACATGTCTCTGCATACAACAAGTTTAAAGTGTCCTGGCGATTTACCGCCGGACGGGTCATAATGCCCAACATATAACCCAGGTTTATAACCAAGGCTGCACTTAAGAATAATTAAATATGAAATATATCATACCTGTGACATTGAATCACATCGTTGGTTTACCAACTTTTTGTAGTAAGAGTGATAACCCCAATCTTGAGTAATGATAACTCCTTTCATACTGTGCCGGTTTATGATAAAACCGTACCGGGTTGTGACAAACACCGGTTTAACCATATATAATACCGGCGACTCGTAGTCAAACCAGACCGGGCGGATAGTCTCTGGATTATGATTTGATCATGTACTGACAATTTGTAATTGAAAGTCAAGCCGGGTTAATGAACACCGGTTTACTCCATAATAAGATGGTAACATAAAATCAAACCGGGCAGATAGTCTCCGGATTAGGATTTGACCGTGTTCTGCCAATTTGTAATTGACAGTTTGAAACGGATTAACAATGTCGGTTTAAAAACGCAACAAAAATCAAATAACAGTTATGAAAAAAATATGGAAGCAAAGGCAGTGATAAGACCATTTGCAAAAAGAGGCTTTGCTGAGCCGATCAGATGGTGTTACCATGGTCGAACACGACCAAGCTCCCAATAAGGTGTAGCTACGGTTCAAGTCAGCCAGGTCCCCAACTGAAACCGTGGCATTATGCCGATCAAGTGGCGTGGCAATGGTTCGGGTTCGACCAAGCCCCCAAGTGACTCTATGGCCTTAGGCCGATCAAGAGGCGTGACTGGTTCAGACTTGACCATGTCCCCAAGTGATCTGGTGGCTTTCGCCTATCAAGAGGTGTTGCATTGGTTCGGACACGACCAAGCCCCCAAGTGACATAACATGGTGCTTTGAAAATCTAACCCAAGAGGTAAACCGGAGGCCGCTTTAAGATAGAACCTCCTTGTAACCACGCATGATGTAAAAAAGAACAGAGACCCCGCTTTATGAAGCAGAAGCCCCCATGTGATCAATAATATGTTAGGCAAATAAGGCAGGATACCCATGTTTGAACCGGAATTTCTTAAACCGGATATTGAGATCCTCAAAGCTTTGTAAGGGAAAATTTTACCTTGATCCGGATGTTGAACCGGTTTTGAGAGCTTCAAAGCTTTGCGGGAGAGAGATGTCTCTTGAACCGGATTTTAAACCGGAATTTTCATCAGTATGGTAGTGTCCTCCGAAACCGGGTTATCATCCCCTCCCATGACCCGGAGTTCACGAGTCATGTCACTGTAGCCCCCGAGTTTTAAGACTACTCGAGGAGTTGGCTTGAGACTCTCCATATTTGACCGTGATAAAAACCGGTATGAGTCATTCAACATCTCAGTGACATAACTTGTCCTGCACTGGAGAACTTGCAAGCCAGAGTAAATTTCTCTTTTAAAGAAAGAAATATATAATATAAAATACACTGGATGGATTTCACCTGATGTGCTGAGCCAGAATTAATCCGTCGCAGAGTTGATGATCACCGTAGTAAAGTTGAACTCAATGACAGGTGAGTCGGCCACGGGAGCGGACAGATGAGTCGGCCGCTGTGTTGTAAGCCGGTGCGGACGAGCAAGTTGTCCTCCTTGTTGTAAACCGGTGTGGTCATAAAGGACGGCCAGTGCATTGTAAACCGGCGCGGTCGTGAGAGACGGCCATGGCGTTGTAAGCCGGCGCGATCGAGAGAGACGGTCATGGCATTGTAAGCCGGTGCAGGAGTCCATTGAGTAACGACGACCACCTGCGCCAAAAGATGTTGGCGTGTCTCCACCTCCGCGGTATGATATCATTTTTTATCATAAATAATTTGCCCTGCATAAACAATATTGCAGATCAAGGCAAAGATAAACTTGTTCTTTGACAAAGACAACATGTGATAATAAAAACAAACTTGGATGGATATCACCTGATGCGTCAGGCCAGTAGTTATCCATCACGGAGTTGATGATCACCGCGGTGAAGCTAAAATTAATCACGGGTGAACCGGCTGTGGCGTCGTAAGCCGGTGCGGTCGGGTGAGTCAATCGCAGGAGTAGTAAGCCACTCGGACGTCGAGTCGGGTGAGTCAATCGCAAAGACGGTTCCAGTGAGTTGAAGTAGTCCGGGCCGCAAGGGTGGCGGCTTGCGCGTCCATTTACCGGGTAATGAGGCACGGACTAACACCGGGCACAATGTTGCAAGTACGTGCTCGGTACCCATGGTATAAACCACAATTGTCCTGCGTACAAAACATACAATAGGGCGGAGTAGTTGTTTGTCGAAGGAAATCAACATGTACTTAACAATATATGTAAGATAAATATCACCTGATTTTAGACGACAGATGGTCATCATATGGCATCCGTAGATAACCAAGAATTTTTGTGTTGATCCTCTCAAAGGCCTTGCGAGAGTTCGCCGCAGTTTGTATAATCTCCAAAGCGTGCAAATTGTAGTATACTCTTTGGCCGATTCAGAGGTGTGAAGGCCATAGATGAAGTCGCTTTGGACGGGGTGGCTCAATGGAAACTCGGTCGGGGCGGCTCACAACACTTGGAGGCCGGCGGTTTGGGAGGCTTGGGGGCCGGCAGCTCAAAGCAGCAGCGGCAGAACCCCCGGGTCGATGACGGTGGTAGAAGATGACCCAGTGCAGCGGCGGTTCAGAAGTGCAGCAGTGGCGACGGCAGGACCCAGTCCAGAGGCGCGGTGATATCTTGATGCAGCGCGTGGAGGCGATGTGGGCAGGCAACACCGTGTTGGCGACTTGGCCGGTTCAGAGCAACGTCATTGACTCGTGGGTGGCGGCTTGGTGCATATGCAATCACGCTCGACGGAGGCAAGCCGAAGACGGCAGATTATAGTGGCGGCTCCCGTGACCCGGCAAAGGGCAACAGCGATCGCGGAGGCAATCTGTCCCCGCGCTGGTCGGAGCAGAAGCGGCGCGTGGGTGGGCGCCTGATTCTGGCGGTTTAGGAACAAGGCCGGCTTGTTGTGATATGAACAACATCAATTGACCTTTGACCATGAATTTTTAGTTGACGGAAACCCCTTAGATCTGCCCAATAATGCATCATGAAGTAATGCTTAATCCGAAACAGGTTTTCTGGTGGCCATGTACTGGCCCGGCGACTTTGGAGACGGTCGCGGACGATGATAGCTTGGCACGGCAGTGATGGTAGTGATCATGTTGTGGCAGAGGAGATCGGACGCTGCGGAGGCCATGGCTCGACCCGACGGAGGAGGCGGCTGATCAGGGCCATGGCTGCGGACGAGGACCGACATCTCGTGGCCCACTCCATCAGCAAATACTTGAAGCTTGAGCAGTGCCGTAGTAGAGGCGGAGGCCGACGACGGCGGCTCGGTGTCGCAGGAGCGAGGTCCACGTAAGGCGGCTGGTGGCTCGAGGTCGAACGGCAGCTCTCCAGCATGGCGCAGCTGAAACTTGACAAGGTAGAGGCCCGGCAACTCACGGGGGCGGCCCAGGTAAACCACGGCGGGCACTCGAGACGGAAATGGTGGTTCGGCGATTTGACACCGCGGAGGGCCGTGGTGGCGACGCTGCTGCGGTTGAAGCGCAGGGTGCGGTCGCGGCGGCTTGAGGCGGCCGTAGTGGCTCAACGGGGTTCATCCGAGGTGAGAACGACAGCTCGGCAGAGGCCGGTTTGAGACGCGGCGGCGCAGGTGGAGGAGGACCACGACAGCACGGATGCGGAGGACCCGCTGCGGCGCGCAGAACACGGCGAGGCAGGGGCGCGCCAGGCGCAGATGCACGCCTGCGCGGACGGAGAAGAGCGGAGGCAGCAAGGTGATACCGTGCGGACGCGGCGGCTAATGGCCGGCCCGACGGGATCGGTCAGGCGAGACCGGCTCGAAGGTGGAGACCGAGTTTTTTCTTTCCTCTCCCCGTCCACTTGCGGATTGTGGGCTGCTTCCTTTTCCCTCAATTTTTTTTCAACTTAGAAGTTGAGCTCTCACGTGGATATTACTCAAGTGCTCAATGGATCCGTTTGACTTTGGTCTTCACGCCAGATAAAACCAATGGCTGGCTGGATATTTGCCGTTGAAACGCCTTTGGTTAAGATCCTTTTAGCAGATTCATCTTTAACATGGCTTCGGTAATTTTGGCAGTCTTCCTCGGAAACTTGTATCCGGACGACGAAATCGTCAAATCAATTACGGCGACTTCGCAGCAGTGAACGACACGCATCCCTGATTCTCAAACTTTGAATATATACCAGCTCCAGGATTAATCACAAAGCAATGAATTTGCCGGCTCTTCATGCCGGGTTACCCTGCGAGATTGCTCTGTGCCGGCTCTTCATGTCGGGTTACCCTGCGAGATTGCTCTGTGCCATCTCTTGTTCATCTGACATATCGTAAGCTTCTCGATCCACGGAAAAGATCCCTCCAAAAGCTCAACACCATCGTGCGCAGGCCCCACGGTGGGCGCCAACTGTCGTGGATTTGTCACGGCAGATGTCCTTAGTGTCAGGACTTAGTCGCGAGGCCAACGCATCTATGTGGTAGCTTGAAGGGGTTGATCGGGATCGAGAGACGCAACACAAGACAGGGATTTAGACAGCTTCGGGCCCCGGGAAACATCATCCGGTAAAAACCCTACATGCTGTTTGAGGCTAGATCTCATTATCATCACGAGGAAGTCGCCGTAAACCGGCTCCCCTCTTTGTGTCTAGCCCTAACATTGTTTCTTCTTGCTTGTAACTTGTCCCCCTTTGGGGAGCCCTGCCCCTCCTCATATATGTTGAAGGGGCGGGTTACATGTGGAGTCCTATTAGGATTAGGACTAGTCTATCTCTAATACAAACCGGATACAAGTCCAGGTCTTAACTCCTTGTAAGACAAATATTATTTATGTCTTTCCTCTTAAACCGGCCCACAATAGTTGAACCGGCCTTCATGAACCGCCAGACGGGCCACCGGGTCTTGTCGCTCCTTTGTCCCGTTCGCCGGGTCACCAGTGAGTTACAACATCCTGGCGGGTTGCTGGTAAATTGCCAGGTCTGGGCGGGTCACCAGATGAATATCGCCAAGTGCCAGCGGGACCTCAAATAATCCGCCAAGTCCGCTGGGTTAACTTCCGGCCGGTTTACACGCGGGGTATATCCCCGACACTAGGGATCAAACCCTAACAAAACTAACTTGATTACATGGTTAATCTCATCCAACCCATCACCGTCCAGCAAGCCTACGATGGAATTACTCACGCACGGCGGTGAGCATCATGAAATTGGTGATGGAGGATGGTTGATGATGATGACGGCGACGAATCCCCCTCTCCGGAGCCCCGAACGGACTGCAGATCAGCCCTCCTGAGAGAGATTAGGGCTTGGCAGCGGCTCCGTGTCGTGAAACGTGATGAAACTTTCTCCCTGATTTTTTTCTCCCCGAACGTGAATATATGGAGTTGGAGTTGACGTCGGTGGAGGTCCAGGCACTACTAGGAAAAGGCCTACTAATGGCGCACTGGTTTTGCCTACTAATGGCGCGCCATTAGTAGCACACCACTAGTATTTTTAACTAATGGCGCACCACTGGTGCGCCATCAGTATCTGGTATACTAATGGCGCACCAAACAGTGCGCCATTAGTTTTGCCCATAGTGCGCCACTAGTGTCTTCTATACTAATGGCGCATCACATGGTAGTGCGCCATTAGTAACAATTTTTTTTAATTTTTTTTCTTAATCTGAGGTCACTATTTCACCTATGAGATATCCAACACATATATATATACATCAAGCATCCATATAACAATCATAGCCAACACACAAGTTCCATCATATATACATACATAGCCAACACACAAGTTCCATCATATATACATACATAGCCAACACACAAGTTCCATCATATATACATACATAGCCAACACATAGTTCCATCGTTACATATTACAAAAGTTTCACATTGTTCATCCAACACTGTTATCCATCAATTCACAAAAGTTTCACATTGATACAAAATAAAAACACAAATGGAAAAGAAGCACTCCATCCACGCAAGCTTCCGTTAATTAAATCAAATCTACAAAATGATAAACAAGAAGTTAGAAGAAGAAAAAGAAGAAGACTAGAAGAATACTAGAAGAAGAAGAACACTAGAAGAAGAATAAGAAGAATTTTGGAAAAGAAGAAGAATAAGAAGAAGACTATAAGCTTATTATGTAAACTTGATCATTTTGTGCTAACATAAGTTATTTTGGAGCTAACCTATAGGAAACTAAGCATATAAGCTCTAAGTTAGTATATTAGAGCCAACTTAGGTAAAATGAAGCTAACCTATGTCATTTTGGAAAAGAAGAAGAATAAGAAAAAGACTATAAGCTTATTATGTAAACTTGATCATTTTGTGCTAACATAAGTTATTTTGGAGCTAACCTATAGGAAACTAAGCATATAAGCTCTAAGTTAGTATATTAGAGCCAACTTAGGTAAAATGAAGCTAACCTATGTCATTTTGGAAAAGAAGAAGAATAAGAAAAAGACTATAAGCTTATTATGTAAACTTGATCATTTTGTGCTAACATAAGTTATTTTGGAGCTAACCTATAGGAAACTAAGCATATAAGCTCTAAGTTAGCATATTAGAGCCAACTTAGGTAAAAATGAAGCTAACCTATAGGAAACTAAGCATATTAGAGATAACATAGGTAACTAAGTATATATATATATCATTTTGGATAACTAACCTATAGGAGATCTGACATACCTGACAAAGTTCAGTTCTCATGCATTGTTCTTCTCCTTCTCCTTCTCCTTCCTCTCCCTGATGCGCCAAGAGCGGCGAGGCGGTGGAGGCAGTGGAGGCAGTGGGATGTAGTCTTCTACCACAATTGGCGTGGTCATGTCGCCCAGCTGTGGGATCGCCGGCGCCACCACCGGTGCGTGGTCATTGTCAGGCACCACCACCATCGCGAGGCCACCTTCAGGCACGACCATCGCTAGGTCATCCTCAGCCACCTCCATCTCTTGCCCATGGTCAGCCACCACCATCTCTTGCCCTTGGTCAGCCACCACCAGCGCTAGGTCATCCTCAGCCTGATGCCCATCGTCATCCTGCAGCTCCTCATCCTCACTCTGCTCCTCTTCTCCGCACTCCAGTCCGGATCATCCTTCTTGTTGTCTATGCTGCTGCCAGAATCGCTGCTGCTTTCGCTACAGCCAGAATGCTGCTGCTTTCGCTACAGCCATAGTCGCTGCTGCTTTGGCTGTAGCCAGTGTCGCTGCTGCTGCTCCCATTACCTGTCCAAAATGCAACAATGACCGTTAACAATCGATGTGAGACAAAGCCAAATGTAGAGGAATAAGAAGAGGCAGAACATACCGGCATCATCATCGGCAGCGTAGCGCATGCGACACATAGTCGTGTTGAACACCTTCACGATGAGCATGGTGGCGTCGTCGTCGTACCTGAAGAGAAGGAAGTACCCCAGCCGCAGGTCGTAGGCACGGTAGAACTTCTCCCACCCACGAGGCAAGTACATGTGGCCCTTCTTGATCACCAACTCCACATCCCACTGCCTGTGAAACCCGCTGCCGGCCTGTCGCGGCTTCACATTATTTGGCGGATCTTCACCCATCAGCATGTTCATAAAACTGTCAGGCAGCCTCTGCAGTTTGGGACAATGAGTGATGTAGCAAACAACAGATATCATAATGAGATGGGTGAAGGGGAGATCTCTCATTTTATATACCTGCGTCATGGATGATACTAAAGTCTCAAGTATGATAGTGAAGAACTCGGAAGCATCCAACTTGTACTGCGGTGTCGCAGAGCGGTGGTGGCTGCTTCCCGCCATCTCTGATAAGCAGCAGAAGAGACCAATTAGTACCCTTACAACAGATCATAAAACATGCATGATAACAGGCATTAGTCGCAAGTACCCCATATGTCCTATTTTTAGCAAAGTCATGCTAAAATTCATGGAAAATTTCAGCATTACCTTTGCTGAAAATAGGACATATGGAGTACCCGAATTTGCCGGAATGGAAGTTAATCGACATTCCAGCAAACTCAAGGGCCTCTCGGGGTACCTACAAAATCATCACGACACAATGGTCATGGCATTGTTTTTACTATATGCACCATGGCAAAATTCTTTTCTTTTTGCAACATGGCAAATTTCTTTTGCACCGGGCCATGTCAAATATAGTCTATGCATCCTGAAAATTATAGTGTATGGATCATGGCATTTTTTATTCTACATTTTTATTCTATGGATCATGCCAGGAAATTATAGTCTATGCATTTTTTTAATCTCTGGATCATGATCCAACAAAATTGCCATCTCCCATGGCAACATATTTTTGCCATGGCAATTTTGAATCAATAGACATACTTCTCAAAAGAGGCATGAGCAAAGACTCTATAGTGAAATGAAAAAAACCTTGGAAATATATTTATGATAACTCTAAATGGATCAGAAGGTGCAGATGCACTTGTAAAAAAAAGGTATGCATTTGCAGCAGCTTTGTTCTGATTATGACACCATTCTGTTAAGAAGGCAAAATAACATTATCATCCCAATTCATAGTTGAAGTTGAAGACCCTAAGCTTTAAAATGCCAAGTCTCACTTACGCATGTTAACTTATTTACCAGTTCAGAACTATCACCAGAAAATAGCAAAATAAGTTAATAAGCATAAAAGATAGTGGGACTGAATCATCTTTCATCATTGCTTGAACTGAATCACTACCAATCATTGATCGTTTATCTTCTATGTTCAACATAGAACAATTCAAGATGATGTTTAACACAAAGCAGAATTGAATAATTGTTAACCATTAGTTGAACTGAATCACTACTAGTCATTGATAATTTATTTTCTACTGTACATTCAACATAGAACAATTCAAGACGAAGTTTAGTACTGAGCAGAATGAGATATGTGAAATAAGTTCAGAATATACATTTTGTAGGTAGATGACAGAAAACAGTGAAATCACACTAGTTTGCTTCTTACACGGACATCTAGGCAAACCATTGGAGTACTGAAACAAAATAACAATAAAGATAGAAGCATATATGAATTTCATCACAACTAATTAACCATTTACATATTCTGATCTCATTGTAGGATTATTCAAGAGATGATTCAGTACATAGTGATCGCCAGCTAATTTCCACTTTCGAACCATGGTAGCCAATTTCCTTAACACTATCGTTTCAACTTTCCACTGAATGTTGTAAAAGTTTACTGGCTACTGCAGAGCCCTATAGCTCAAAGAGAGAGCCTTCATTTCTTTTCTGTGATGTCTCCTTGACAGTCCTACTCAAGCACACTAGCATACTCAGAATTAGTACAGAGCTGCAAAAATATGCACACTAGCATGCAGCTTGCTCACCAGTAATTTCCTAACCAATCTTAAGCAGAAAATACAACAAATTCTACAGCTTTATATTCTAGTCAGTGGCTACAAGTGCAAGGGAACTAGACTAATGGCTGCTGTACTTGGGAGAGGTCCTAATATAGCAAACATCTGCTGCTTTCATTTTTAGAAACTACACTACCCTTCCATTTCTTCAAATTTGGATCGTCCATGGAAATAATTGAGTCTCACAACTAATTGGCGCGGTCGTGGTGCTGTGAGCGCGCCTGGGCGGGGCCAGGGCGCGGCCCGAGCATAGTGGAGGCGCGGTGGCGGTGCAGTGAGCGCGCCTGGGCGGGGCCAGGGCGCGGCCAGGGGCCGAGGGGAGCATGGCCACGGGGGGCGAATCGAAGGGGGGGGAGGGAAACCGGTGCAGCTCACCGAGAGGAAGACGATGGCGAGCTCATGCGGGGTTGGGGTTGACGAGGTGACGCGGATCGACGATGAGGCCGCGGTGGCCGGAGGTGGAAGAAGACCTCGATCTGTATGATGCAGAGTCGTCGAGCTCGAACGGCTGGCCGCGGGGGTCATCGGAGCGGGCGCGGGGGAGCCGGAGCGGGTGTGGAGCAGGCGCGGGGGTCGTTGGAGCGGGCCGGGGGTCGTTGGAGCGGGTGTGGGCCGGCGGGGGAGGGAAGGGGGATCTGGCGAGGGAGAGGGAAGGGGGGATCGGGCGAAGGGGTATCCAGCTATAGCAATGGCGCACCACCCCGTGGTGCGCCTTTAGTAACTTTTTTTTTACAGAAATGGCGCACCCTACTCTGGTGCGCCATTAGTAACATTTTTTTCATTATTTCTTGTTGCATCTAATAATTTGTTTTTTATCAAATTTGTTATTATCATGAGGACTAGAACAGAAGATATCATCAAATATCATCAATTTTTTTAAAAAAAATATCATCAAATTTGTTTTTTTATTTTTAATTGAAAATATCATCAAATTTGTTATTTGAAGATATCATCAAATTTCTTATTTGAAAATATCATCAAATTTGTTATTTAAAAATATCTTCAAAAAGTGGGGGAGGGTGCGGGTGTCGGCGGCAGCGGTGGAGCAGGCCGGGGGAGGGTGCGGGGTGTAAGCGACGGCGGTGGAGCGGGGGAGGGTGCGGTGGGTCGTCGGCGGCGGTGGAGCGGGTCGGGGGAGGGTGCGGGGTGTCGGCGGCGGCGGTGGAGCGGGGGAGGGTGCGGTGGGACGTCGGCGGCGGTGGAGCGGGCCGGGGGAGGGTGCGGGGTGTCGGCGGCGGCGGTGGAGCGGGGGAGGGTGCGGTGGGTCGGCGGCAGTGGTGGAGCGGGGGAGGGTGCGGGGGGTCGGCGGCGGCGGTGGAGTGGGGGGAGGGTGCGGGGGGTGCTCGGCGGCGAGGGGGATCTGGCGAGGGGGATAGCTATCGAGAGGGAGGGGGATCGAGATCGAGTGCCATTAGTAGTTTTGCAAAAAAAAAGAATAAAAAAAATACAGTAATGGCGCACTGTCTGCCTCGTGCGCCATTACTAGTTAGAACTAGTAATGGCGCACTTCTACCTGATGCGCCATTAGTATGTATGGAAAAATGGAAAAAAATTAATACTTGCGGCGCACCCTGTTTCTGGTGCGCCATTAGTGTCTTACACACTAATGGCGCATCACCAACTGGTGCGCCATTAGTATATAGTAGCGGCGCACTACTTACATGGTGCGTCATTAGTATCAATCCTATCTATAGCCCTTTTCCTAGTAGTGAGGGGGGCCACAAGATAGGAGGCCGTGCCCTTGGGGGGGGGCGCCCCCCTGTCTCGTGGACAGCCTGTGGGCTCCCTAGCATTGATTCTTTTGCCAAAAATTCTTATTAATTCCAAAAAGTGCCTTCGTGGATTTCCAGGACATTACGAGAACTTTTATTTTCTACACATAAAACAACATCATGGTAGTTCTGCTGAAAATAGCGTCAGTCCGGGTTAGTTTCATTCATATCATGCAAGTTAGAGTCCAAAACAAGGGCAAAAGTGTTTGGAAAAGTAGATACGTTGGAGACGTATCACATGCCACATCAGATGGTCAGCTACTCTCTCATTTAGTAGGGGCGGTTTCGAACGTGGGTCTAGATGAACCTGGGCTTAGTTCATTGATTGAGCTTACAGCATCCGGACGTAAATCAAAGACCGCATGTTCGAAAAAAGATAGTAAGTCCCATAAGAGGGCAAAGTGTTCTAAATCTCCTATTGTTTCCTCATGAATGGAATGTTTTTTAATAGCAAAGGTCTTCGTGACTTGGCTAAACATTTATTCATTGCAAAATGTAATAGGGAATACAATTTAGATTTTTTGGATATCTCTAAAACGGGGAGACGTGATTTCTCAGTAAGTCTGCTTAACCGTCTTTCTGGCGGGATAAACTTTATTTGGGTTTCGCGACCGCCTAGAGGTCGTTCTGGGGGCATTTTACTTGGCGTAAATACAGGAACTATGGATGTTTTGGCTAGTTCGAATGGTGAGTTTCACGTTAAACTCCATATTCGCAACAAGGCCGACAACTTCACATGGACCCTCGTCGCCGTGTATGGGGCAGCCCAGGATGATTTCAAGGCCGATTGTCTTCATGAATTGGTTAATCTAGTGAAAGATAATCCCTATCCCATTTTTATAGGTGGGGATTTCAACTTGCTTCGATTTCCAAATGAGAAAAGTCGCGGTAGGTTCGATAATCATTGGCCTTTCCTTTTCAATGTTGTCATCGACAGTCTAGATTTGTGAGAGGTTTCTATGATTGGAAGACAATTCACTTGAGCGAACAGTCTTCCGGAACCGATATGAGAAACTAGATCGTGTTTTAATGGATACCGACTGGGAATCAAAATTTTCTATGGTTTCTGTTCGTGCTCTATCTCGTATCGAGGCTATATCAGACCGCACACCCATTCTTCTAACTACTGGATTGTCACAACCACAACATAGACGCAAGTTCAAGTTCGAACTTGGGTGGTTGCTTCGGGATGGCTTCCATGACATGGTCAAGGAGGTGTGAGGTAACCCAGTCGACGGGCCTACCCCAATACACGGATGGAATAACAAAATGAGTGCATTACGTAAATTCCTTGGTGGTTGGGCCAGGCATATGGTGGGTATCCTCAAAAAGGAGAAGCTTCATCTTTCATCTATCATTGATGAATTAGAAGCTTTAGCAGAGGTTAGACCTCTATCTGGGCATGAAATCGAGATCAAGAATCATTCGAATGCACAGATAGCTAACATGATGCGTGAAGAGGAACTCAAATGGTACCAACATTCTAACTCTCAATTTATCCTGAAAGGTGATTCGAATACTAGATATTTCCATGGAGTCGCCAATGGCAGACACCGGAAGAAAATAATTCATTCCCTACAACAGGATGAGGGAGTGACTGAGGGGCATGAGCAACTTAAATCTTATATCACTAATTATTATAAAAATTTGTTTTGAGCCCTAGAGGAAGGAAACTTCTCGATGGATGAGACCCGAACAGATGACATCCCTCGGGTCTCTGATGAGGAAAACAACCTTCTAACAGCCCCATACTCCGAGGAGGAAGTTAGAAAGGCGGTTTTCCTAATGGAGCATGTAGGATAGAAAGTATGTCTAGAGGGGGGTGATTAGACTACTTGACCAAATAAAAACTTATCCTTTTCCCAATTTTAGTCTTTGGCAGATTTTAGCTAACTTAGCACAAGTCAAGCAATCTTAACACAATTCAAGCAAGCATGCAAAGAGTATATGAGCAGCGGAAAGTAAAGCATGCAACTTGCAAGAATGTAAAGGGAAGGGTTTGGAGAATTCAAACGCAATTGGAGACACGGATGTTTTTGTCGTGGTTCCAATAGGTGGTGCTATCATACATCCACGTTGATGGAGACTTCAACCCACGAAGGGTAACGGTTGCACGAGTCCACGGAGGGCTCCACCCACGAAGGGACCACGAAGAAGCAACCTTGTCTATCCCACCGTGGCCGTCGCCCACGAAGGACTTGCCTCACTAGCGGTAGATCTTCACGAAGTAGGCAATCTCCTTGCCCTTACAAACTCCTTGGTTCAACTCCACAATCTTGTCGGAGGCTCCCAAGTGACACCTGGCCAATCTAGGAGACACCACTCTCCAAGAAGTAACAAATGGTGTGTTGATGATGAACTCCTTGCTCTTGTGCTTCAAATGATAGTCTCCCCAACACTCAACTCTCTCTCACAGGATTTGGATTTGGTGGAAAGAAGATTTGAGTGGAAAGCAACTTGGGGAAGGCTAGAGATCAAGATTCATATGGTAGGAATGGAATATCTTGGCCTCAACACATGAGTAGGTGGTTCTCTCTCAGAAAATGTATGCTGGAAGTGTAGGTTCGTTCTGATGGCTCTCTCCACGAATGAAGAGGTGGTGGAGGGGTATATATAGCCTCCACACAAAAACTAAGCGTTACACACAACTTGCGAATCTCGGTGGGACCGAATTGAGAAACTCAGTTGGACCGATTCAGCAAATCTAGTGACCGTTAGGATTTTCGGTGGGACCGACATGCAACTCGGTAGGACCGATATGGTTAGGGTTAGGGCATAACGTAATCTCAGTGAGACCAATTACTCAAACTCGGTAGGACAGATTTTGGTAATAAGCTAAACAAAGAGTTGGTCAGGTAAACTCGGTGGGACCGGTTCGCTCATTTTGGTGGGACCGAAATGTTATGAAAGGGAAACAGAAAGTTTACATTGCAATCTCGGTGGGACCGATTGCTCATCTCGGTGGTATCGAAACGTTACGAAGGGAAACAGAGAGATTACAATCCCATCTCGGTGAGACCGAGATCTCTATCGGTGAGACTGATTTGCCTAGGGTTTGTGGCAGTGGCTATGACATCTGAACTCGGTGGCGCCGGATAGAAAGAATCGGTAGGGCTGAGTTTGACTTTTGGTTTAGGTCATATGTGGATGTGGGAAAGTAGTTGAGGGTTTTGGAGCATATCACTAAGCACTATGAAGCAAGAATCTCATTAAGCAACACCTCATCCCTCCTTGATAGTATTGGCTTTTCCTATAGACTGAATTTGATCTCGGATCACTAAAATATAAAATGTAGAGTCTTGAGCTTTGAGCTTGAGCCAATCCTTTTATCCTTAGTATTTTGAGGGGTCCACTTTTCTCATCCATGCCATGCCATTCATTGAGCTTTTCCTGAAATATTTATCTTGGAATAATGTTAGCTCAATGAGCTATATGTTGTTAGGAATTATCAAAACCACCTAGGGATAGTTGCACTTTTAGAGCATAAGAAAGCCCTGGGTCCGGATGGTTTTCCCGCTGAGTTCTATCAGAAATTCTGGGAAGTCATCAAACCGGATCTCCTACTTTTGTTTACCGACCTACATGCTGGCCAACTAGAATTGTTTCACTTAAACTTCAGAGAGATTATTTTATTACCTAAGGTTAATGAGGCTGAAAGGATACAACAATACAGACCTATTTGCCTCCTTAATGTTAGTTTTAAAATATTCACGAAGGTTGCGACTATTAGGCTAAATTCGGTTGCTGAACATGGGGTTCGGCCTTCACAGACAGATTTTATGCAAGGCAGACACATCCTAGATGGATTTTTTATCCTTCATGAAACAGTCTATGAATTACACCGGAAAAAGTTAAATGGGGTGGTACTCAAAATAGACTTTGAAAAGGCTTATGACAAAGTCAGGTGGCCTTTTCTTCAACAGACTCTCAGAATGAAAAGATTTTCTGCAGAGTGGCGCGCTATGATCCATAGCTTCATTTCTGGAAGTAGTGTTGCCATTAAGGTCAATGATGACGTTGGACACTATTTCCAAACGAAGAAGGGATTGCGACAGGGTGACTCGGTATCACCCATGCTTTTCAATATAGTGGCGGATATGCTAGCGGTCATGATTGAGCGTGCCAAGGTTGATGGCCAAATTGATGGGGTAGTAAATCATCTAGTTGATGGTGGTCTCTCTATACTTCAATATGTTGATGATACGATTCTCTTCATGGATCATGACCTCGAGAAAGCAAGAAATCTGAAACTGATTTTATCAACATTTGAGCAACTCTCGGGTCTAAAGATCAATTTTCATAAAAGTGAATTGTTTTGCTTTGGCGAGGCTCAAGACGAGGCCCACTTGTGCGCTGAACTGTTCCGATGCGGGTTGGGTTAGTTTCCGATCACATATTTGGGGATACCGATACATTATCGGAGACTCACAAATGTTGAATGGAAACACGTTGATGAGAGATTGCAAAAAAGACTTAGCAGTTGGAAAGGTAAACTGATGTCTCTGGGTGGAAGATTGTTTCTCATAAATTCAGTACTTAGTAATATGGTACTATATATGATTTCCTTTTTCCAGTTACCGAAAGGAGTTTTACATAGATTGGATTACTTCCGATCAAGATTCTTTTGGCAAGGAGATAGCGAGAGAAAGAAATATCGACTGGCTAAATGGAGTGTGGTTTGCCGTCCCAAAGACCAAGGCGGGTTGGCCATTCATGACCTTGAGGTTAAGAATAGGGCCCTCCTCGCCAAATGGTTGTTTAAATTACTAACGAAAGATGGTGTATGGCAAACCCTCCTAAGGAGGAAATATGTGGGTTCCAAGGAGGTATCCCAAGTATATTGGAAGCCTGAGGATTCCCACTTTTGGGCAGGTCTAATGGCTACGAAGAAATATTTCTTCTGCTATGGATCCTTCTCGATTAAGGACGGCCCGGAAACTAGATTATGGGAGGACAAGTGGCAAGGAAATGCCACACTCCGGGAACAATATCCGGCTCTATACAACATTGTGCGCCACAAAGGTGATACTATCGCCACGGTAATGGAATCATTTCCACCAAATGTGACGTTCAGAAGAGACTTAATTGGACCCAGACTCCAATCGTGGAATATCCTGCTCCAATGGTTGTCCACAGTGCAATTGTCACATGGGTCTGATATATTCCGATGGAACCTCCATGGGAATGGACAATTCTCAGTGGATTCTATGTATAGAGCGTTAATCCAGTTTGATGTGCCAGTTGTTAATAACAAGAAGATCTGGAAGATGAAGATACCTCTTAAGAATAAAATCTTTGCATGGTATCTTCGTCGCGGAGTCATTCTTACTAAAGATAACCTTATTAAGAGGAATTGGCATGGAAGCCCGCAATGTGTATTTTGTCACCATGGGGAGACAATAAAACATTTATTCTTCCAATGCAAATTGGCTCATTCTATATGGTCAGTCATCCAAAGCTTCTGGCTTGTATCCTTCCTAAAGTGTTGCTAATGTATTTGGCAACTGGTTACATGGGATTGATCACAGGTTTAGAACTCTTATCGGGGTGGGAGCGCTTGCCGTTATTTGGTCGCTTTGGCTATGTAGAAATGATAAGTTTTTTAACGATAAAGATACTTCTCTGTTGCACGTTATCTACAGATGTACCGGGACTCTTCGTTTATGGTCCTCTCTACAATGCGTGGAGAATCGAGGCTTGTTTACGGAGGTGTGTACACGATTGGAGGCTACGACGAGGGATACTTTTACCCAACATGGGTGGCAGCATGATCTAAGGACTGGCCCCCCTCCACATTAGGCATTATACAGACTCTACATGTTTCGTTGTAATTCGCCTTTTTATTTTTTATTTTGTGTGAGAGGATCATATTTGGCTGTGTGCATCTTAGTTATGCAAAGGTCGGGTGTAATGCTTAAATCTTTTAAGTAATAAAGTGCCCCTTTTCGAAAAATAAATTGTTTGCTCACAAAATCCCTATGCATAGGAAGTGGGTTAGACTTAAATGTGCTAGTCATATTCTTCATGATGTTCTCTTTATGTTTCAATTCTTATCTTTTATGTGAGCATCATTGTCATCATCATGCCTAGCTAGAAAGGCATTAAAGAAAAGCGCTTGTTGGGAGACAACCCAATATTTACCCTTACTGGTTTTGTGTGTCCACATGATTATGCTACTGTAGTAATCATGTTTTATAGCTTTTGTTTCAATAAAGTGCCAAGTAAGACCTTTAGGATAGCTTACGGTGATAGTTGTGTTGATCCTGCTGAAAATCAGAAACTTTTGCACCTAGTAAATTAGTTTTGATAATTCACATAACCGTTCTTTTGATCTGATTCTTTCTACTCTGGATTGGTACACAAATTCCTCAGGCTTTCCTAATTTTGTAGGATTTTTGAAGTTCCAGAAGTATACGTTTGATACAGATTACTACAGACTGTTCTGTTTTTGACATATTCTGTTTTCTATGTGTTGTTTGCTTATTTTGATGAATCTATGAGTAGTATAGGAGGGTATGAACCATAGAGAAGTTGGAATACAGTAGATATTACACCAATATGAATTTAGAATGAGTTCACAACAGCACCTAAGTGCTGGTTTTATTTTCTTATACTAACGGAGGTTACGAGTTTTCTGTTGAGTTTTGTGTTGTGAAGTTTTCAAGTTTTGGATAAAGATTTGATGGACTATGGAATAAGGAGTGGCAAGAGCCTAAGCTTGGGGATGCCCATGGCACCCCAAGATAATTCAAGGACAACCAAAAGCCTAATCTTGGGGATGCCCCGGAAGGCATCCCCTCTTTCGACTTCGTCTATCGGTAACTTTACTTGGAGCTATATTTTTTTGTTCGCCACATGATATGTGTTTTGCTTGGAGTGTCTTGTATGATATGAGTCTTTGCTTTTTAGTTTACCACAATCATCCTTGCTGTACACACCTTTTGGCAGAGACACAACATGATTCGGAATTTATTAGAATACTCTATGTGCTTCACTTATATCTTTTGAGCTAGATAATTTTGCTCTAGTGCTTCACTTATATCTTTTAGAGCATGGCGATGGTATTATTTTGTAGAAATTATTAATCTCTCATGCTTCACTTATATCTTTTAGAGCACGGCGATGGTATTATTTTGTAGAAATTATTGATCTCTCATGCTTCACTTATATTATTTTGAGAGTCTTTTAGAACAGCATGGTATTTGCTTTGGTTATAAAATTGGTCCTAGAATGATGGGCATCCAAGTTGGGTATAATAAAAACTATCATAGGAAGTGAATTGGATGCTATGATCAATTTGATGCTTGATAATTGTTTTGAGATATAGAGGTGGTGATATTAGAGTCATGCTAGTTGGGTAATTATGAAACTGAGAAATACTTGTGTTGAAGTTGGCAAGTCCCGTAGCATGCACGTATGGTAAAAGTTGTGTAACAAATTTATTGCATGAGGTGCTCTTTTGATTGCCTTCCTTATGAGTGGAGGTCGGGATCGCGCGATGGTTAACTCCTACCAACCCTTCCCCTAGGAGCATGCGTAGTAGCACTTTCCTTCGAGGGCTAATAAACTGTTGCAATAAGTATATGAGTTCTTTATGACTAATGTGAGTCCATGGATTATACGCACTCTTACCCTTCCATCATTGCTAGCCTCTACGGTACCGTGCATTGCCCTTTCTCACCTGAGAGTTGGTGCAAACTTCGCCGATGCATCCAAACCCCGTGATACGATACGCTCTATCACACATAAACCTCCTTATATCTTCCTCAAAATAGCCACCATACCTACCTATTATGGCATTTCCATAGTCATTCCGAGATATATTGCCATGCAACTTTCCACTGTTCCATTCATTATGATCACGTTTCATCATTGTCATATTGCCTTGCATGATCATGCAGTTGACATCGTATTTGTGGCAAAGCCACCTTCATAATTTCATACATGTCGCTCTTGATTCATTGCATATCCCAGTACACCGCCGGAGGCATTCATATAGTCATATTTTGTTCTAGTATCGAGTTGTAATTCATGAGTTGTAAATAAATAGAAGTGTGACGATCATCATTATTAGAGCATTGTCCCCTAAAAAGGCCAAATAAAAAAGGGGAAGGCCCAAAAAAATAAAAAAAAATAAAAAAGGGCGATAATGTTACTGTCTTTTTCCACACTTGTGCTTCAAAGTAGCACCATGTTCTTCATATAGAGAGTCTCTTATGTTATCACTTTCATTTACTAGTGGGAATTTTTCATTATAGAACTTGGCTTGTATATTCCAATGATGGGCTTCCTCAAAATGCCCTAGGTCTTCGTGAGCAAGCAAGTTGGATGCACACCCACTTAGTTTCTTTTGTTGAGCTTTCATGCATTTATAGCTCTAGTGCATCCGTTTCATGGCAATCCCTACTCCTCATGTTGACATCAATTGATGGGCATCTCCATAGCCCGTTGATTAGCCTCGTCAACGTGAGACTTTCTCCTTTTTTGTCTTCTCCACATAACCTCCATCATCATATTCTATTCCACCCATAGTGCTATATCCATGGCTTACGCTCATGTATTGCGTGAGAGTGAAAAAAGCTGAAGCGCGTTAAAAAGTATGAACCAATTGCTTGGCTAAAACTGGGGTTGTGCATGATGGGAGTATTTTGTGTAACAAAAATGAAACATAGCCTAACTATATGATTTTGTAGGGATAAACTTTCTTTAGCCATGTTATTTTGAGAAGGCGTGATTGCTTTGTTAGTATGCTTGAAGTGTTATTACTCTTATGTCAATATTAAACTTTTATCTTGAATCATTTGGATCTGAACATTCATGCCACAATAAAAAAATACATTGAGAAATATGCTAGGTAGCATTCCACATAAAAAATTCTATTTTTATCATTTACCTACTCGAGGACGAGCAGGAATTAAGCTTGGGGATGCTTGATACGTCTCCAACATATCTATAATTTTTTATTGTTCCATGCTATTATATTACCTGTTTTGGATGTTTATGGGCTTTACTATACACTTTTATATCATTTTTGGGACTAACCTATTAACCTAGAGCCCAATGCCAGTTTCTGTTTTTTTCGTTGTTTTTGAGTTTTACAGAAAAGGAATACCAAATGGAGTCCAATTAATGTGCCAATTTTTGACGATTTTTTGTGGACCAAAAGAAGCCCCTGGGGTGAAAGAGTTGGGCCAGGAGAGTCTCAGGCTGCCCACAAGGGTGGGGCGCGCGCCCACCCCCCTGGGCGCGCCCCCTGCCTCGTGGACATTCCGGAACCCCCTCACGTGAGACCTACGCCAAAAAATCCTATAAATACTGAAACCTCTAGAAAATAACCTAGATCGGGAGTTCCGCCGCCGCAAGCCTATGTAGCCACCAAAAACCAATTGGGGCACTGTTTCGGCACCCTGTCGGAGGGTGGATCCCTCACCAGTGGCCATGTTCATCATCCCGGTGCTCTCCATGGCAAGGAGGGAGTAGTTCACCCTCGGGGCTGAGCGTATGTACCAGTAGCTATGTGTTTGATCTCTCTCTCTCTCTCTCTCTCGTGTTCTTGAGGTGATACGATCTTGATGTATCGCGAGCTTTGCTATTATAGTTGGATCTTATGATGTTTCTCCCCCTCTACTCTCTTGTGATGAATTGAGTTTTCCCCTTGAAGTTGTCTTGTCGGATTGAGTCTTTAAGGATTTGAGAACACTTGATGTATGTCTTGCCGTGCTTATCTGTGCTGACAATGGGATATTCACGTGATCTACTTGATGTATGTTTTGGTGATCAACTTGCGGGTTCAATGAACTTATGCATAGGGGTTGGCACACGTTTTCGTCTTGACTCTCCAGTAGAAACTTTGGGGCACTCTTTGTTGTACTTTGTGTTGGTTGAATAGATGAATCTGAGATTATGTGATGCATATCGTATAATCATGCCCACGGATACTTGAGGTGACATTGGAGTATCTAGGTGACATTAGGGTTTTGGTTGATTTGTGTCTTAAGGTGTTATTCTAGTACGAGCTCTATGATAGATCGAATGGAAAGAATAGCTTCATGTTATTTTACTACGGACTCTTGAACAGATCGATCAGAAAGGATAACTTTGAGGTGGTTTCGTACCCTATAGTAATCTCTTCGTTTGTTCTCCGCTATTAGTGACTTTGGAGTGACTCTTTGTTGCATGCTGAGGGATGGTTATATGATCCAATTATGTTATTATTGTTGAGAGAAGTTGCACTAGTGAAAGTATGAACCCTAGGCCTTGTTTCCTAGCATTGCAATACCCTTTACACTCACCTTTACCACTTGTTACCATGCTGTTTTTATATTTTCAGATTACAAATACTCATATCTACCATCCATATTGCACTTGTATCACCATCTCTTCGCCGAACTAGTGCACCTATACAATTTGCCATTGTATTGGGTGTGTTGGGGACACAAGAGACTCTTTGTTTGGTTGCAGGGTTGTTTTAGAGATACCATCTTCATCCTACGCCTCCCACGGATTGATAAACCTTAGGTCATCCACTTGAGGGAAATTTGCTACTGTCCTACAAACCTCTATACTTGGAGGCCCAACAACGTCTACAAGAAGAAGGCTGCGTAGTAGACATCATCCGTCACCGCCCCTCCTTGCCTTGACACGCGTCCAGGCTGACGAGGCATGCAGTGCCATGCTAGCTAGCTAGCTGTTGTGTTGGCGCCGTGGTGGAGCCTCCATGAAGATCTGCATGCCGCCACGCAGGCGTTTGCCTAGTTGGCGAGATGGTCGTCGCACTGGAGTGGTGGTGAGGTGGAAAATCCTTGTCGGGTGCGGGCCTGGCCGTGGCCCCGCAATCGTCCCTGGCAAGGCTTGTCGGGGGCCTCACGGTCGTCCCCGGCAAGGGTCTTGCTGGGGGAGGCTTCGTCTTTTGGTCCCATGTGGGCCTGCAGGCCATCAGTCTTCACGAAGATCTACATGCTACTATGCATGTGTTTCCAAGTCTTGGCATTGACGCTGTCGATGGTGTCGGAACTCTCAGCCTCAAGGGTGATGGCCTCTCTGGTGATTCGTAGGTCGTCCCGGCAAGGAGCTTGCCGGGGCTATGCGAGCCGCCCCGGCTAGCACGTTGCCAGGGGAGGTCCAGCTTGTCCTTTGCTCCTTGTTTACCGTTTTGAGTGCCTGTCTTGGTAGTCTTGTGTTTTGTCTTCTGTTGCCCCGGCAGGCCCTGCCGCAGGTTTGGCTGCGACTGCCCGTGCACAAGTAAGGGGTACAAAAAATCCCATACTTTTGTACACCGACATGGACATCATCCTCCGCCTTTGTGCGCTCACTGGGGCGCCATTGTCTGCCGTTGCGGACATGCTCAACAACCGAGAGGAATCTGGAGAGGACTGTATGTGGAGAGGCGGACCTGTTTTTGGTACATACTACTACATCTGTCTATTAACCATGTCTGTACATCAAACTAATGTTCTTGTGTATCCCTCGTCAATCACTTATGATGAGACAGTCAGACTGGTAGATACCTGTGGGGAAAGATCCTCTTTTAGAGAATTTAGTGTCAGCCTCCCCACATGATTCTCAAGAAATAGCAAGGCTAGATGAAGATAGTCAACGTAGCTCTGTAGTTGATGACCACATTTCCCCTTGCTACTTGAGCTTGCGTTGGTTTTTCCCTTGAAGAGGAAAGGATGATGAAACAAAGTAGAGGTAAGCATTTCCCTCAGTTGAGAACCAAGGTATCAATCGTGTAGGAGGAACACACAAGTCTCCAATAATTGCAACCACACAAACAAACAAACACTTGCACCCAACGTGATAAAGGGGTTGTCAATCCCTTCACAGTTACTTGCAAGGATGAGATCTGATAGAGGTAGATATAAAAGATAACTAAAAGTGCAAAATAAAAATAAAATGAATAAATTGCAGCAAGGTATTTTTGCATTTGATTTTATAGATCTGAAAATGATAAAAGATAGACCCGGGTGAAGGAAATATGCCCTAGAGGCAATAATAAAGTTATTATTTATTTCCTTAATTCATGATAAATGTTTATTATTCGTGCTAGAATTGTATTAACCGGAAACTTAGTACATGTGTGAATACATAGACAAACAGAGTGTCACTAGTATGCCTCTACTTGACTAGCTCGTTGAATCAAAGATGGTTAAGTTTCCTAGTCGTAGACATGAGTTGTCATTTGATTAACGGGATCACATCATTAGAGAATGATGTGATTGACTTGACCCATTCTGTTAGCTTAGCACTTGATCGTTTAGTATATTGCTATTGCTTTCTTCGTGACTTATACATGTTCCTATGACTAAGGGATTATGCAACTCCTGAACACCAGAGGAACACTTTGTGTGCTACCAAACGTCACAACGTAACTGGGTGATTATAAAGGTGCTCTACAAGTGTCTCCGATGGTGTTTGTTGAGTTGGCATAAATCGAGATTAGGTTGTCACTCCGATTATCGGAGGTATATCTCTGGGCCCTCTCGGTAATGCACATCACTATAAGCCTTGCAAGCAATGTGACTAATGAGTTAGTTACGGGAAGACGTATTACGGAACGAGTAAAGAGACTTGTCAGTAACAAGATTGAACTAGGTATTGAGATACCGATGATGGAATCTCGGGCAAGTAACATAACGATGACAAAGGGAACAACGTATGTTGTTATACGATTTGACCGATAAAGATGTTCGAAGAATATGTAGGAACCAATATGAGCATCCAGGTTCCGCTATTGGTTATTGACCGGAGACATGTCTCGGCATGTCTACATAGTTCTTGAACCGGTAGGGTCCGCACGCTTAACGTTCGATGATGATTTGTATTATAGAGTTATGTGATTTGATGACCAAAGATTGTTCGGAGTCCCAGATGAGATCATGGACATGACGAGGAGTCTCGAAATGGTCGAGACGTAAAGATCGATATATTGGAAGGCTATATTCGCACATCGGAAAGGTTCCGAGTGATTCGTGTATTTTTTGGAGTACGGGAGAGTTACGGGAATTCGTATTGGGCCTTAATGGGCCAAACGGGAAAGGGGAGAAAGGCCTCAAGGGTGGCCGCGCCCCTTCCTCATGGACTGATCCGAATTGTACTAGGGAAGGGGGCACCCCCTTCCTTCCTTCTCCTTCTCCTTCTCCCTTCCGCTTTTCCTATTCCATGTGGGAGGTGGAATCCTACTAGGACTAGGGAGTCCTAGTAGGACTCCACACTTTGGGCGTGCCCTATGAGGGCCGGCCTCCTCCTCCCTCCATCCTTTATATACGTGGTCAGGGGGCACCCTATAGACACACAAGTTGCACAAGTTCATCATTGATCTTTAGCCGTGTGCAGTGCCCCCCTCCACCATAATCCACCTCGGTCATACCGTAGTGGTGCTTAGGCGAAGCCCTGCGTCGGTAGCTTCATCAACACCGTCATCACACCGTCGTGCTGATGGAACTCTCCCTCGAAGCTCTACTGGATTGTGAGTTCGTGGGACATCACCGAGCTGAACGTGTGCAGACCGTGGAGGTGTCGTATGTTCGGTACTAGGATCGGCCGATCGTGAAGACGTATGACTACATCAACCGCGTTGTCATAATGCTTCCGCTTACGGTCTATGAGGGTACGTGGACGACACTCTCCCCTCTCGTTGCTATGCATCACCATGATCTTGCGTGTGCGTAGGATTTTTTTTGAAATTACTACGTTCCCCAACATCGGGGGCCATAGTTTTCACTACAAGCTTCTCTCTTGAAAGAAAGCATACGGTGGTAAACAAATTACTGTTGAGCAATTGATAGAAAAGCGCATAGTCATGACAATATCTAAGGTAATGATCATGTACATAGGCATGACGTCCGTGACAAGTAGACCGACTCCTTCCTGCATCTACTACTATTACTCCACACATCGACCGCTATCCAGCATGCATCTAGTGTATTAAGTTCGCAAGAACGGAGTAACGCCTTAAGCAAGATGACATGATGTAGAGGGATAGATACAATCAATATGAACAAACCCCATCTTTTCATCCTTAATGGAAACAATACAAATACGTGCCATGTCCCTTTCTGTCATTGGGACTGAGCACCGCAAGATTGAACCCACTACATAGCACCTCTCTCATTGCAAGAACAATCAATCTAGTTGGCCAAACCAAATCAATAGATCAGAGAGAAATACAAAGCTATATAAATCATGCATAAAAGATTTCACAGAAGACTCAAATAATGTTCATAGATAATCTAATCATAAACCCACAATTCATCAGATCTTAACAAACGCACCGCAAAAGAAGATTACGTCGAATAGATCTCCAAGAACATCGAGGAGACAATTGTATTGAAGATCAAAGAGAGAGAATAAGCCATCTAGCTACTAGCTATGGACCCGTAGTTCTGTGGTAAACTACTCACACATCATCAAAAGGGTAGCAAGGTTGATGTAGAAGCCCCCTCCTGCAGAGTACCAGAAAAAGTCCCCAGATGGGATCTCATGAAGACAGAAACTTGCGGCGGTGGAAAAGTATTTTTGGGGTTCCCTCTGGTCTTTGGTGAATATTTGGGTATTTAATGAAGAAAAACTAGGGTCAGAAGTGTCACGGGAGGCCCACGAGCTTGGGGGCGCCCCCTGATCTTGTGGAAAGCTCGTGGCTCTTCTGACCTCCTCCCGAAGCTTCCAGGGTGTCTTCTGGTCCAACACAAATCATCAAAAAGTTCCATTACATTTGGACTCCATTTGGTATTGATTTTCTGTAAAGACAAAAACAAGGAAAAACAGCAACTGGCACTGGGCACTAGGTTAATACGTTAGTCCCAAAAAATGATATAAAATAGCATAATAGTGCATATAAAACATCCAAGATTGATAATATAATAGCATGGAGAAATAAAAAATTATAGATACGTTGGAGACGTATCGAGCATCCCCAAGATTAATTCCTGCTCGTCCTTGAGTACGTAAATGATAAAAACAGATTTTTTTGATGTGGAATGCTACCTAACATGTTTATCATCTAATCTTTCTTTATGTGGCATGAATATTCAGATCCGAAAGATTCAAAACAAAAGTTAAATATTGACATGAAAACAATAATACTTCAAGCATACTAAAAAGCAATCATGTTTTTTTTCAAAATATCATGGCTAAAGAAAGTTATCCCTGCAAAATCATATAGTCTTGTCATGCTCCATCGTCTTAACACAAAGTATTTACCATGCACAATCCCGATGACAAGCCAAGCAATTGGTTCATACTTTTTAACGTGCTTCATCTTTTTCAAATCTCATGCAATACATGAGCGTGAGCCATTGATATAGCACTATGGGTGGAATAGAGTATGATGTTGGAGGTTGTGTGGAGAAGACAAAAAAGAAGAAAGTCTCACATTGACGAGGCTAATCAACGGACTATGGAAATGCCCATCAATTGATATCAATGCAAGGAGTAGGGATTGCCATGCAATGGGTGCACTAAAGCTATAAGTGTATGAAAGCTCAAAAGAAAATTAAGTGGGTGTGCATCCAACTTGCTTGCTCACGAAGACCTCGGGCATTTGAGGAAGCCCATCATTGGATACAAGCCAAGTTCTGTAACGAAAAATTCCCACTAGTAATATACGAAAATTACAAAATAGGAGACTCTCTATCATGAAGAGCATGGTGCTACTTTGAAGCACAAGTGTGGAAAGGGATAGTAGCATTGCCCCTTCTCTCTTTTTCTCTCATTTATTTTCTTCCTTTTTTTTCTCTTCTTTTTGTTGTGATCTTTGGCCTGTTTATTTTTGTATGGAGTCCCATCTCGACTTGTGGGGGAATCATAGTCTCCATCATCCTTTCCTCATATGGGATAATGCTCTAATAATAATGATCATCACACTTTAATTTACTTACAACTCTAGAATCACAACTCAATACTAGAAGAAAAATATGACTCTACATGAATGCCTCCAGCGGTGTACCGGGATGTGCAATGATCTAGCATGACATGTATAAAAAATTATGAACGATGGCCAAGCCACAAATACTATGTCAACCATATGATCATGCAAAGCAATATGACAATAATGATATGTGTCATAATAAAATGGAACAGTGGAAGTTTGCATGGCAATATATCTCGGAATGGCTTTGGAAATGACATAATAGGTGGTATGGTGGCTGTTTTGAGGAAGATGTAAGGAGGCTTATGTGTGAAAGAGCATATCATATCACGGGGTTTGGTGCACCGGCGAAGTTTGCACCACAACTCGAGGTGAGAAGGGGTAATGCATGACACCGAAGAGGCTAGCAAAGTGCAGAAAGGTAAGAGTGCGTATAATCTATGGACTCACATTAGTCATAAAGAACTCACATACTTATTGCAAGAACTTATTAGCCCTCTAAACAAAGTACTAATACACATGCCCCTAAGGGAGTAGATTGGTAGGAAAAGACCATCACTCGTCCCCGCCCGCCACATATAAGGAAGACAATCAATAATAAACCATGCTCCAATTTCATAGTATAACGAGGGACCATACATGCATGCTTCGGGAATCACAAACCTTAACACAAATATTCTTACTAAACCACAATTACTCACTAGCATGACTCTAATATCACCATCTTTATATCTCAAAACAAATGCAAAGAATCAAGCTTCTCATATATTCAATGATCTTCACAAAAGTTTTATTAGATCCCTCTTCAATACCCATCATATTAGGACTAAATTCATAACCCAAGCAAATTGCTATACTATTTATAAGACTCTCAAAAAGATATAAGTGAAGCATGAGAGTTCATCAATTTCTTCAAAATATAACCACCGCCGTTCTCTAAAAGATATAAGTGAAGCACTAGAGCAACTACCTAGCTCAAAAGATATAAGTGAAGCTCAAAGAGTATTCTAACAAATTCATGATTAATGTGTGTCCCTCTCAAAAAGGTGTGTCCAACAAGGATAATTGTGGCAAACTAAAAAGCAAATAAAGCAAAGACTCATATAATACATCACGCTCCAAGCAAAACATATATCATGTAGTGAATAAAAATATAGCCTCAAGTAATTTACCGATGGGTTGTGGACAAAAGAGGGGATGCCATCCGGGGCATCCCCAAGATTAGACGCTTGGTTGTCCTTGAATATTACCTTGGGGAGCCAGGGGCATCCCCAAGATTAGGCTCTTGCCACTCCTTATTCCTTAGCCCATCGAAACTTCACTCAAAACTTGAAAACTTCACAACACAAAACTCAACAGAAAACTCATGAGATCCATTAGTATAATAAAGAAAATCACCGCTTTTAGGTACTGTTGTAAAATCATTCCGCTTATATATTTTCATTATATCTACTATATTCTAACTTCACCATGGTTCATACCCCCCCCCCCCCCCCGATACATCCCATAGATTCATCAAAACAAGCGAACAACACAATGAAAATAGATTTATTTTTCATAAACAGAACAGTCTATAGAAACCTGAATTAAGCTCATACTTCTGTAACTCCAAAAATTCCGAAAAATGAGGACGACGTCGGCAATCTGTATATCAATCTTGCGTAAAATATTTAGAATTTTTTCGACGTTCCAGCAAATTTTAACAAGTCTACTACTAAGTTTTTGTTTTTTCTCATAATCAAATCAACGATATTCCAAATCATCCCAAAGGTCTTACTTGGCACAAACACTAATTAGAACACGAAAACTCCATCATAAGAGAAGTATAATGGTGAATACTCACAAAAAGAGAGAAGAAAAATATTGGGTTGTCTCCCAACAAGCGCTTTTCTTTAAAGCCTTTTAGCTAGGCATTGATAATTTTAATGATGCTCGTGTGAAAGACAAGAATTAAAGTACAAAGAGAGCATCATATAGCATGTGAAAATCAAATTTAAGTCTAACATACTTCCTATGCATAAGCATTTTATAAGCAAACAAATTATCAAAACAAGCAAAAACTAGCATATGCAAGGCAGAAAAACAGAACATTTACAATCTCAACATGAAGAGAGATAATTTAGTAACATCAAAATTTCTAAAACCACATTTCCCTCTCTCATAATAATTACATGTTGGATCATATTAAAATTCAACAATATAGCTATCACATAACATATTCTCTAATTGTTCCACATGCATGCAAAGTTGACACTCTTCCAAAATAGTGGGAATATCATAAAATAAAGTCATCCTTCTCCAATCCCACTTTTATCAAAAATTTCATAAGATTGATCAAACTCCAAAGTAGTGAGACCATTATAACCTAAAATTGACACTCTTTCAAATCCACTTTCAATATTATTGCAAACATTATTATCAGTATCATATTCATCATGAGGCTTAAACAAATTTTCAAGATCATGAGATGCATCACCCCAATCATGATCATTAAAATAAGTAGTGGACATAGCAAAATTAGCATCCCCAAGCTTGGGGTTTTGCATATCATTAAAAAAATTGACATTAATAGAATATATAATAACATCATTGCAATCATGCTTTTCATTCAAGGAGCTATCATGAATCACTTTATAAATTTCTTCTTTTAACACTTCATCACAATTTTTAGATTCAGGAATTTCAAGCAAAACTTCATAAATATAATCAAGTGCACTCAACTCACTAGCAATTGGTTCATCATAATTGGATCTTTTAAAAAGATTAGCAAGTGGATGAGGATCAATAAACTTTTTGCTTCTGATTTGGAATAAACACACAATTATGGCAAGCAAACAAGCAAACAAACCAAGTAAGACATAAAGGCAAAATAGGCAAATATTTTTGTATTTTTCCAAAAATGTTTTAGAAGTAGGGGAGAGGAAAATGAGAGGCAAATGTCAAATAATGTAAGTGCAAGAGATGAAAGATTATGATAGGTACTTGGTAGGCTTGATGTAGATCCTCCCCGGCAACGGCGCCAGAAATTCTTCCTGCTACTTCTTGAGCTTGCGTTGGTTTTTCCCTTGAAGAGGAAAGGGTGATGCAACAAAGTAGAGATAAGTATTTCCCTCAGTTAAGAACCAAGGTATCAATCCAGTAGGAGGAACACACAAGTCTCCAACAAATACTTGCACCCAACGCGATAAAGGGGTTGTCAATCCCTTCACGGTTACTTGCAAGGATGTGATCTGATAGAGATAGATATAAAAGAAAGGTAAAAGTATGAAATAAAATAAAAGTAAATAAATTGCAGCAAGGTATTTTTGTGTTTTTTATTTTATAGATCTGAAAATAATATGATAAAAGATATATCCGGGGGCCATAGTTTTCACTAGAGGCTTCTTTCTTGAAAGAAAGCATACGGTGGGTAAACAAATTACTATTGACCAATTGATAGAAAAACGCATAGTTATGATGATATCTAAGGCAATGATCATGTATATAGGGATCACGTCCGTGACAAGTAGACCGACTCCTGCATGCGTCTACTACTATTACTCCACACATCGACCGCTATCCAGCATGCATCTAATGTATTAAGTTAACAAGAACATAGTAACGCCTTAAGCAAGATGACAAGATCTAGAGGGATAGATCCAATTAATATGAACAAACCTCATCTTTTTATCCTTAATGGCAACAAAATACGTGTCATGTCCCTTTCTGTCACTGGGATTGAGCCGCGCAAGATTAAACCCATTACAAAGCACCTCTCCCATTACAAGAAAAATCAATCTAGTTGGCCAAACCAAATAAATAGATTGGAGAGAAATACAAAGCTATATCAATCATGCATAAAAGAATTTAGAGAATACTCAAATAATATTCATAGATAATCTGATCATAAACCCATAATTCATTGATCTCAACAAACGCATCGCAAAAGAAGATTACATCGAATAGATCTCTAAGAACATCGCGGAGAACATTGTATTAAAAAGATCAAAGAGCGAGAAGAAGCCATCTAGCTACTAGCTATGGACTTGTAGGTCTGTGGTAAACTACTCACACATTATCGGAAGGGCAGCAAGGTTGATGTAGAAGCCCTTCGTGATCGAATCCTCCTACTTCTTGAGCTTGCGTTAGTTTTTCCCTTGAAGGGGAAAGGGTGATGCAGCATAGTAGAGATAAGTATTTCCCTCAGATAAGAACCAAGGTATCAATCTAGTAGGAGAAACACGCAATTCCCCAATATATGCACCTACACAAGCAATCAAACACTTGCACCCAACGCGATAAAGGGGTTGTCAATCCCTTCACGGTC
The DNA here is from genome assembly GCF_018294505.1 of Triticum aestivum. Lineage (NCBI taxonomy): Eukaryota > Viridiplantae > Streptophyta > Magnoliopsida > Poales > Poaceae > Triticum > Triticum aestivum. Next base: position 394,021,551 of record NC_057804.1, on the reverse strand, counting down.
ACTTGCAAAGGTGAGATCTGATAGAGATAGATATAAAAGATTACTAAAATGTAAAACAAAATAAAGATAAATAAAACTCAATGAGGTATTTTTGGGTTTTTTTGGTTTATAGATCTGGAAATAATATATGGAAAATAGACCCGGGGCCATAGGTTCACTAGAGGCTTCTCTCTAGAAAGAAAATAATACGGTGGGTGAACAAATTACTGTCGAGCAATTGATAGAAAAGCGCAAAGCTATGACGATATCTAAGGCAATGATCATGAAAATAGGCATCACGTTTGTGTCAAGTAGACCGAAACAGTTCTGCATCTACTACTATTACTCCACACATCGACCGACTCCTGCCTGCATCTAGAGTATTAAGTTCATAAGAACAGAGCAACGCTTTAAGCAAGATGACAAGATGTAGAGGGATAAACTCAAGCACTATGATATAAACCCCATCTTTTTACGCTTGATGGCAACAATTCAATACGTGCCTCGCTACCCCTACTGTCACTGGGTGAGGACACCGCAAGATTGAACCCAAAACTAAGAACCTCTCCCATTGCAAGAAATACCAATTTAGTTGGCCAAACCAAACCGATATTCAAAGAGAAATACAAAGATATCAAATCATGCATATAAGAATTCAGAGAAGATTCAAACAATATTCACAGATAATCTGATCATAAATCCACAATTCACTGGATCTCGACAAACACACCGCAAAAGAAGATTACATCGGATAGAACTCCAAGAACATCGAGGAGAACATTGTATTGAAGATCAAAGAGAGAGAGAAGCTATGGACCCGTAGGTCTGTGGTAGACTACTCACGCTTCATCAGAAGGGTAATAGGTTGATGTAGAAGCCCTTCGTGATCGAATCCCCCTCCAGTAGAGTACCGAAAAAGGCCTCCAGATGGGATCTCATGAGGTCAGAGACCTGCAGCGGCGGAAAAGTATTTTGGTGGACGCTTCTAGGATTTCTAGAATATTTCTGAATTTATAGGCCAAGGTAGGAGGTCAGGGTGTCTTCGAAGGCCCCACAAGCCCTAGGGCGCGCCCTGTGGGGCACGCTCCCTGGTGTGTCATCTCCTCGGGGCTTATCTGACTTGGACTCCAAGTCCCACGTGTGTCTTCCGGTCCAAGAAAAATCATCGCAAAAGTTTTATTCCGTTTGATATTCCTTTTCTGCGAAACTCAAAAACTAGGAAAAACAGATAATGGCAGTGGCTCTAGGTTAATTTGTTAGTCCCAAAAAATATAAATTATCATATTAATGCATATAAAACATCCAAAACAGGTAATATAATAGCATGGAAGAATCAAAAATTATAGATACGTTAGAGATGTATCAAAGCCCCTCCCGCAGAGTACCAGAAAAGGCCCCCAGATGGGATCTCACGAAGACAGAAACTTGCGGTGGCGGAGAAGTACTTTTGGTGTGCCCTATGGTCTTCGGGGAATATTTGGGTACTTATAGAAGAAAAAATAAAGTTGTAAGTGCCACGGGGGGGGGGCCCACAAGCTTGTGGGTGCCCCCTGGGGCGCGCCTCCCTAAGCTTGTGGCCACCACGTGGCTCTTCTGGCCTCCTCCAGAAGATTCCAGGGTGTCTTGTAGTCCAAGAAAAATTGTCAAAAGTTGTGTTCCATTTGGACTCTGTTTGGTATTGATTTTCTATAAAGACAAAAGCAAGGAAAGAACAGCAACTGGCACTGGGCACTAGGTTAATAAGCTAGTCCCAAAAAATGGTATAAAATAGCATAATAATGCATGTAAAACACCCAAGATTGATAATATAATAGCATGGAACAATAAAAAATTATAGATATGTCGGAGAGGTATCACCCCTACACCACCATCACAGGTGATTGCTCTAACTTGGCAGTGTGATATGTGATTGCATGTTGCCTATGGCGTCTAGATTGTAATTCTTCCAATCTGGTTAAATTGCATGTGCTATTCTGCTTAGTTTATACATTATACATGTTAATGTGAGATGCCTTCCTGTTTTTGGTACATACTACATATGTCTATTAAGCATGTCCTTACATAAAACTATTGTTTTTTTGTATCCCGCGTCAATCAATTACGACGAGACACCTTTAGTATATGCAGCGTGATATTGGTTGCATCTTTCATATGATTTATAGCATGCGGTGCTTCTAATTTGTTGAAATGCCATTTATGATGGGACGCTTTTAACTTGGCAGAGTCATATTGGTTGCATCTTTCATGTGGTGTCTAGCTTGCATTGCTTCTAATTTGTTGAAATGGCTTCTGCTTAGTTTACACAAATAGTTGTGAATATGCCATGTCGTCCTGTTTTTCATACATATTCCATCCTCATGTCATGTTTTTGCCTTACATCAAAGTAGTGATTATCAATATCATGCATAATGAGTTCTAAAGAGTGAATTTTATTGTTTTTTCTTGTCGGTTTTACTTGACAATGCAAAATCAATAAAGCAGAAGGAAATTAGCAAGGCAGTGGATAATGGTGCTCCTTCCGACCAACTGAAATGGAGGGCCTCTACATATTCTACTCCGCCACCCCCCTACAATATTTGCAAGACAACACATGCATGGACACTCAACATAGATGTGTTGATGATGAGCACACCTCCCCTACTCCACCATCATAGGTGCTCCCTCTAACTTGGCACTGTTATATGTGGTTGTATGTTACGTATGATGTCTAGCTTGTATTGCTTCTAATTTTGTTGAATTCCATCTGCTTAGTTTACACATTATACTTGTGAATATGACACGTGTTCCTGTTTCTAGAACATACAATATTTGTCTATCACACCATGTTCTTACATCAAAGTACTACTGTTGTGTAACCTACAACAATCACTTATCATAAGACATGTTTTACTTGGGAGTGTGATATAGGTTACATCTCACATTCTTTTCTAGCTTGTACTACTTCTAATTTGTTGAAATGGCACTTATGACAAGACAGTTTTAACTTGGTAGAGTGATATTCATTGCATCTTTCATATGGTGTCTAGATTTCATTGCTTCTAATTTGTTGAAATGACTTCTACTTAGTTTACACATCATAGTCATGAATATGCAACGTTCTCATTTTTTCTTACACATTTAATCGTCCTATCATGCGATCGCGTTACATTAAAGTAGTGCTCGTTAGCATCCTGCATCAATGAGTTCTGAAAAATGATTTTTTATTCATATTTCTCGTGGGTTTGACTTGACAAGGCAATAAAATTAAGTAAGAGGAAGGAAAAAAATTAAGGCAAGGACCGATGGCGGTCTTCCGGGGGAACCAACATCCGAGGTGCTTTCTCTAGCTTGACAGTGTGATATTTGCTTGCATGTTGCATACAGTGTCTAGCTTGTATTGCTTCTAATTTGATTAAATTACATCTGCTTAATTTACACATTATACATGTGAATATGGCATGTCTTCCTTATTTTTCAAATACTACATCTCTGTATTACATGTTCTAACATCGAAGTATTATTCGTGTCTATCCTGTATCAATAACTTATGACGAGACACCTTTAACTTAGTAATGTGATGTTGTTTGCATCTTGCATATGATTTATTTCGTGTACTGCTTCACATTTGTTTATATTCCAGTTATGACGATACACATGCATAATGGGTCGTTAATGGGCCCGAATACATGACAGGCTGGAAATGGCGCAATGAGTTAACATGCCACAGACAGGCCAATTCTAACCATGGGCTTAATTTGGCCCATTAGGAGAATAGGCCAGTAACGGACGGGAAGTAATCGAGGCCGTAAAGGGGCCCAAGAATTTATGGGCCCTCAGTAGGCCAAAAGCTAACATGGGCTGGAAACGACCCATGTGAATCATGGGTCATTAATGGGTATAAAGCAATTTATTGGTATTATGGGCCAGAATCACCACAGGCCATTAGAGGGCCCAAAGATACAAAAGGCCTCATATGGGACGAAAGACGACACGGGCCATACATGGGCCGAAAGTGACAACAGGATGGTATTATACTAGACGGCCCAAACGATGTTGTCGGGCCGAATTCGGAAAGGCCATAATGGGTCGTGAGTTACTGGGCCGTAAAATGGGCCATATGCGAATAGACCATAAACAGGCTTTTCATGGGCCGGCCCGCTAGCTTTTGACCAAGTCAAATGGGACGGCCTTTTTAAGATAAATGGGCCATTGTTGGGTTGTGCCACATGTTGACATATCATAGGCGCTATTGTCCATTGAATGGATGACATCTATCCCGAGTGCGAGCTGACACGTGGTTCCTTTAACCGATGAGCATTTTACAGGGTTATTAATGGGTTATCAAATGCAAACCGGAACACGATAGCTTAACGGTGACCCGTTATGGTTGAAGCCACATGTCGGTTACCCTTGACGAAAACACTTCCATGATGCGGCATTTATCGTCATGGAAGTGGACACTTCCGTGATGATAATTTCAATATTATCATGGAACAATTCTACGATAGCACAGGTATGACTATCTTGATTCTGTATTCGGTGGCTTCGCACTATGCACCAACTCGATTGGCCATCTGGAGCAGATCGACAGCTATGCCCCCGGTCATCAGATCAGTTTTGGAAATCTGAACTATGTCGCTGACATCCGAGGAGACTTGATCTTCCAAGGGTTCGCGGCCCCAATCACCGCTCTAGCCTTAGATCCGTAGCGCACCACCAGGTTCAAAGACGGGAGTTTAAAACACGCCGGACTCTCTGCAGCTATAGATCCTGACACTTGAGAACCGGAGGGGATCACATCACCGGCAGGCCTGGAATCACGCCAGGCTCCCTCTATCCTCATGGAGCTGGACTCTCCTCCGGACACTAACTCCAAGCTCTTGAGATCCGTGTCATATGAGCTTGGCCAGGGAACTTCTGTCCCGCCCTGCTCGATGGACTCTCACTTCCCTTTCCAAACCTCACTCTTAAATGAGGCCCTAGACTTCATGCGATCTCTCGCCATTGCAGAAGAATCATTGCCAAACTACGCCCAGCCCACACTAGGGGCTGAGAGCGGGGAATTTTATGTCCCACCCACCACCCACTTCATAGCCACTGTCGAGGACTTAACCGACATGCACGATTATGCTTCCGAAGACATCGAGGGCATGGACGACGATGCCGGAGAAGAACAAAGCCAGAACCCGCCGTTTACTGGACGCTGGACGACCACTTCCACATATGACGTGTACATAGTGGACACACCCAAAGAGGATGACGGCGATGGTGGGAAGGGTCCCATCGAGGAAAAGCCTGTTGAAGCACCACCAAAGCGTCGACATCAGCGACGCCACTCGAAATCGCACCGCGAAAAAGACAGAAATGACGGCAACAGAGACAATAATACTCCTGAGAACGCTGAAGGCCAAGAATCCCTTATCGAGCCAACATCCGAACAGGATGATTGGGAGGATGGGCATTGTCGGGTGGTAGGTGCGACATATGCCAAAGGATGGCTAATCATAGCGGGAGCTAGTAAGACGTCGCCGGTGCCTGGAAACGGGATGAGGTAGACATGCACGCTGACGGATCTTACCTAGGTTCAGGGCTCTCCTAGGAGATAACACCCCTAGTCCTGCTCTACGGGGTCTCCGCATGATAACTAGATCAACAAGTAGCTACAAATTGCTCCTTGAGCTGTTCGGCTGGAGGAGGAAGAAGGGCAAGGCTAGCTCTACTCCTCTCTCTATGTGGATGTGTGTAATCTAAGAGGCTGAACCCTTTGCATGGGTGCCCCGAGGGGTTTATATAGGCCGTAATCCGGCTGGGCATAGGTCCAGACCGTCAGTGTCTACGCTCGCCGACTTCTCTGCTGGCAGCTGGGGCCCGCCACCTGGTGGGTCTCGCTGGCTGCCGTTCTCTCGGCCGACAGGTTGGACCCACCGCCTGTGGGCCCTGTCGGTTGCTCATTACTATAGCCTTGCCCTTGATGATGGTGGCTTGGTTGGGGTGAGCGTGTCTACAGTGCAGCCGCTGGTGGGCGTTCACTGTAGCCACACCCCATCTTATCTGGTTAATGGCGCACAAACTTCTAGGGGAGAGGAGGGCCAGCTTTTGGGAGCCGGCCTCCCCCTTTGCCGACTGGTCTAGTCGTGCCGCCTTCAGGTATCTCTCTGGCAGGTAGGGTCTGCCGCCTGCGGGCCGTACTGACAGCCCGTCGTGGGAGTACGATAGCCCTGCCATGGATGATGTCATAGTCAACGTGGCAACAGTGTTGCATCGGGCGAGGGATGGCCGCCCGGTACGTTGCACTGTGGCCATGCCTGCTCTCAGATTCAGGGGTGGCAGGTTGCACTGTAGCCATGCCCCATCTTGTCGCTGTTATGTGGGTGCAAACTTTGAGGGTCTCTGGGTGGGCCGCCTGCTAGGAGTCGGCCACTCTGGTGGCCGCCTGCTAGGAGTCGGCCCACTTTGGGACCGCTCATTGGGCCTTGCTGCCTTCATGCAGCCGGCCGCTTGGGCCAGCCGGCCACGGGAAGGCGGCCCTTTGTCTTGGATGCTTGAGGGGCGCAGCCGGACCCGATATCTTGAAACGCCAAGGGGAGCAGATAAGGCTACCTATGGTCATTTACTCCGACAGTAGTCCCCAAAGCTGGTGGGGCTTCGCCGCTGAAAAGGCGAGAGGCCTCGGTAGCTTCTTACTATGAAAAGCCGACAGCTAGGAGTCGGCCACGACCAGGCATGCCGTCTTGATAATTTTTCGAACCATGAAGGCGGAGCTAGGTGGCGTGCATTCCGGGCGTCGAGCCGGCTACCCGTTGTCCGCGTGCCACGCAGCACCAGCCGGCTGGATTAGCCTGCTAGCCCACGCGTGCGACGGTACGTCGCCGCAGGCTGGGGCCCGCCACTATCGCGCCTCGACCCACGCGTGGATCCGCTGTGGCCAAGGTGGATGGTTGGTATTCTGGGCGTGGTTAATGCGCGTCGTTTATGGCGCAATAAACGAGGGGTCGTGGGGGCGTGGGCGCAGTTAATCCCACGACACCCACGTCGCGCCCCCTTGGCTTTGCTGTCTGGGGCTATAAGTAGGGGCAGGAGGGGAGCGGCAGAAGCACGCGTGCCCTCCTCCTCCTTCGCCATTCTCTTCTTCTTCTCCCTCTCTGTGGTGCTGCAGCTTGCCACTGCACCATGCCTCCGGCCACCCCACTGCGCTGTTGCTTCGCTGCAGGTCCGCGCGCTCACCGCTGCTCCTCTCCCCCGCCAAGCTCCAAGCACCCATGGCGCGCTCCGGAGCGTGGGACGGGTCGAACGTCCATGAGGACCACATCAACTTCCTCCGCCGGACGCGGCGGTCTCCTGAAGGGGATTACGTGAAGGTTCGCCTGGTGCCCGAAAGGGAAATCTCGCCAGTGCCGGAGGAAGGAGAGCGCGTCATCTTCCGGTTGCACTGCTTGCGCGGCTTCGGCCTGCCGGCAAACGGCTTCCTCCGCTTCTTCCTCAACTTCTGCGGCCTACAGCCGCACCACCTCACGCAAACACGGTGGTGTTGTTGTCCGCCTTCGTCACCCTCTGCGAAGGCTTCCTCGGCATCCTTCCTACCCTTGAGCTCTGCGGCGAGTTCTTCTACACGAAGCTTGGCACCGTCACCAAGGGGGTAGCGGCGCAATGTGGCGCCTTCATCGCGGTGCGAAGGCTGGCTGCCGACAACCCCTTCCCGGCCATCATGTTGACACAGTCGGTAAAGCTGTGACAACAGTCGTACTTCTACGTTAAAAACATCCACCCCGAGGCCGACTTCGTCAGCCTGTCGGCCTATGCAGCCGGCCCGCCGACCGGATCTCACGCCAACTGGTCGTACCGTCCCAAGACGTTGTCGCCCATCTCCGCCGCGGCCATCGAGCGGCTCAAGGTGATGACAAGGATGGAAGGCCTCACAGGGGCGGACCTGCTGACCGCCTTCATGGAGTGCCAGGTGCTCCCCCTTCAAGGCCGGCCGCACATAATCTGCCAGATGAGTGGGAATCGGGACCCGTGCCGGATGAGCAGCAAGGAGATGCGACACACGGAGGTGGCTCACCTGGTGAACCACATCGCGAACTGCAAGCTCCCGGCGGAGGAGTGGCAGTTCGGCAAGGAACCGTATTTGCGCACGCATCCGCCGCCTTCGGTAAGTCTTCATTCCTTCTCTTTTCTTTTTAGTTGTCGAGTTCTCATCTGTCGTCTGACCAGTCGGCCATGAAGCAGAATTCCATCATCTAGTCGGCAGCCGGCGTTGCAGGGCAGGCCCACGAGTATCTCGCCGACCGAGTGGTGAATGATGTGGACGACCCCGACTTGGGGGCGGCCGCCCTAGAGGATGACGACGCCACATGCGATGATGGTGGAGCAGGTGGCTCTGGGGGTGGAGGCGGCCTCGACGACTGGCCGGATGATGACGACGAGGAGAACGCGCCGCGCCGCCAGCCGACCACCAAACGGGCGGGCGTGAGATCATCAGCCGCGCCGGCCGCTCCAGGTGGCACGCAGAAGCGTCGGGCCGTGCCGTCGAAGTACGGAAGCCGGCCGAAGAAGCCCATAGGCTCGGCGGCGGCGACCAAGCGGGAGGAGGCGGCCACGAAGGCGAGCCGTTTTTGGAAAGTCGTGAAGGAGCCCCCAACGGTGTCTGCGTAAGTGCTAATTCCTTATCGCATCCTTTCTTCTTTTTCCTTGCAAACGCCCTTCTGAACTTTTACTTCTTGCTTGATCAGGGCTCTGCTCTCTCTTGAGCGGTCGGGTGCCGCCTCCGTGGTTGGACAACGGAGGGCTCTGCCAACACCCGCCGCATGGACCCGCGCGCCGAGCTCCTGGCGGCGACGGAGAGTAATGCGCAGGAGGCGCGTGAGGAGCAGGAGGTGGAGCGGTAGAAGGCGGCGCAGGAGGAGGTGGACGAGGCGGCGAAGGCACAAGCCGACGACGTCGCCAAGGCCCAGGCGGACGCCGCGGCCAAGTTGCAGGCGGAAGAAGCCGCACGTGGCCAACCCCCATGACTCGTCATCCCCCTCCGCGCCGTGCCACCCGCAACCGAAGATTCGACGGTGCCTGAAGGGGCCGGCAGCGACCAGCCGGTCATGGAAAGGGAGGGGGGCGACGGCACCGCCCGGGGACGGAAGTGCCTCCACCCACTCCGACCGTGGAGGACCAAGCCGGCCAGCCCAACGCCCCACCAGTGCCGCCGGCAGGCGGTGGGCCGGTGGTAGGGGAGGACCCCATGGTCCGCTCTCCGGCACAACGGCGTGCGGAGAAGGTGGCCTCGGCGCCAAAGCCACAGGAGGCCAGGGGCGCAAGCTCGTCGGCCCTGGAGTTGGAGTCCACCAGCATCAGCTCGCCGGAGTGGGTGCCTGGGGGCAGGATGGCCGTGCTAAATGCGGCAGCACAGGACGTCCGAGCCCGGCTCTAGTCTCAGGCCACCACCCTCCATAACTACAACCAAGAGTTCCTGGCGACGCGAACGGCCATCCGGGTATGCTTCTTGCTTCTCATTCTTGTATTCTTCCATGGGGGCGCGTCAGTGCACCCACTGGGTGTAGTCCCTGAGTTCCTGGCTAGCTGTTGAGCAGGCGGCCTGGAAGTTTCAAGTAGGCTCGGGTGCTGACTTGTTCTCTCTTGTCTGTTGTCCTTATTGTAGGACTATCATAATCTCCATGCGGTCGCCTTCAACTCCCATTTCCGGGAGCTGGGCCTATGGACCACCGACTTGTCCGAAGCCGGAGTAAGTATTCCACCTTCTTTCTCTTGCAAGGGTGCACCTGCTGGGTGTAGTCCCCGAGATTCGAGCCGACTGCTGAGTAGTCGGGCCGAATCTCTCCTGGCGAATTCTTGTTTTCTTTCTTGCTTATTGATCATTCTTCTTTGCTATCTTCTCAGAAGCCAACGCCGCCTTGCAGCAACAGCTGGGCGAGGCCCGGACTGCACCTCGTGCCAAGGAGGAGGAGTGCAGCAAGGTGGCCCAGGAGCGCGACCGTCTGGCCAAGAAGCTGGCTGACCAGGAGGAGCTTCACAAGGCGGCCCTCCAGGCAGTGAAGGATAGCGAGACCGCCCTCCAGGCCGAGTATGAGACCCAGGCGATGAACTAGGCTGAATCGGAGAAGGCGATGAACGACGGCTATGGCCGGATCGAAGACATGGTCGACAGTGAGTTGATTTCCTCTTCTTTTCTTTGTCCGCTACCTGTTATACGGTCCGACTTCCGACCACTTATTTCTTTTTCCATTTTGCACAGAGTACTGCCCTGGCTATGCCATTGCCGCCAGCCAGGCCATCAAAGCCAACCGCGAGGCACGGATGCAGGCTGGCGTAGAGATTGCGCCGAATGCCTGTCGAACGCTCGACGAGCAGCTTCTCGCCATCCAGACTCGTCTCCAGCCGGCTCATTGGATGCTCCGCCGGCTGCAACGTGTCAGAGCCCAGGTGGTCTCTGCCCTCTGGCCAGGCGTCCAGGCTCCACGCACCCCCAGTCGGACTGCCACTGGCTAGACGTGGCAGTCGGTCGCTTTGAGGCGTCGAAGGCTTCTTCGGCCTAGGCAGGCGCCAGGCGGGCCTTGGAGTTCGTCAGGGCGTGGTACCCTGGGCTAGAACTAGCCCAGTTGGACATGTTCTGGCAGGAGGCCCACGAGGAGCTGGTGGCGGTGAGGCCTGCTCTTATCTTTCGTGCCGCGACGATCGCTGACTACACCGACACCAGCATCTTTGTCCCTGAGCTGAACGACGAGGGCACCGAGCTACCGTCGGACATGTTCGGTCTGAACCCGGAAGACGGCGAAGACTCGGCGAAGGAGATTGCCTCTAGTGATGAAGGCGAGGACGAGGAGAGCGAGGACGGCGACGACTTCGTACCAGAAGGCGGAGCGGACGGCCAGCCTCAGCTCGACCGCGTCTCCAGCAATGAGCCGCGTGCGAGCATGCCGACTGCCGCTGGAGACGACCAAGCCTAGATTCACCAGCCAGCCACTCCACCAGCCAGCATGACCGATTCCACCGACCTGCCGGACTCGCCTGTTGTGCCCTTGGCCTAGGCGGCCAATTTATCTTTAATTTTTTCCTGCTTAGAAGTCTTTTGAACAACACTTGTTAAATTCACGCAGTTCCACCCACTGGGGGTGTATTCAAACTATGTTGAATCCTGTCTTGAAAGCCTTGGTTTATGTAAATATCATTCCACATGTTCTATGCTTGTGCTGCATTCCGACTTTGTTTGCACTTGTGTCCTTTTCAGCTTTTTCCTTTGCCGCCCTCCCTTGGCTGCCGCCTTGCCAGCCGGATGCTACCTCTTGAGCACTGCGTTGGATTTCCCCGAAGAGGAGAGGATGATGCAGCAGAGTAGCGTAAGTATTTCCGTCAGCTTTTGAGAACCAAGGTATCAATCCAGTAGGAGACCACGCACAAGTCCCTCGTACCTACACAAAATGATAGCTCCTCGCAACCAACGCGATTAGGGGTTGTCAATCCCTTCATGGTCACTTACGAGAGTGAGATCTGATAGAGATGATAAATAATATTTTTGGTATTTTTGGTATAGAGATGCAAAGTGAAAAGTAAAAGGCAAAGTAAAAACAAAGCAAGTAATAAAGTAATGGAGATTGATATGATGAGAATAGACCCGGGGGCCATAGGTTTCACTAGTGGCTTCTCTCAAGAGCATAGATATTCTATGGTGGGTGAACAAATTACTGTTGAGCAATTGATAGAATTGAGCATAATTATGAGTATATCTAGGTATGATCATGTATATAGGCATCACGTCCGAGACAAGTAGATCGAAACGATTCTGCATCTACTACTATTACTCCACTCATCAACTGCTATCCAGCATGCATCTAGAGTATTAAGTTAAAAACAGAGTAACGCCTTAAGCAAGATGACATGATGTAGAGGGATAAATTCATGCAATATGATAAAAAAACATCTTGTTATCCTCGATGGCAACAGTACAATACGTGCCTTGTTGCCCCTTCTGTCACTGGGAAAGGACACCGCAAGATTGAACCCAAAGCTAAGCACTTCTCCCATTGCAAGAACTACCAATCTAGTTGGCCAAACCAAAAGGATAATTCGAAGAGATTTGCAAAGATAACTCAATCATACATAAAAGAATTCAGAGAAGATTCAAATATTGTTCATAGATAAGCTGGATCATAAACCCTCAATTCATCGGTCTCAACAAACACACCGCAAAAAGAAGATTACATCGAATAGATCTCCACGAGAGAGGGGCAGAACATTGTATTGAGATCCAAAAAGAGAGAAGAAGCCATCTAGCTACTAGCTATGGACCCGAAGGTCTGAAGTAAACTACTCACACTTCATCGGAGGGGCTATGGTGTTGATGTAGAAGCCCTCCGTGGTGGATGCCCCCTCCGGCGGAGCTCCAGAATAGGCCCCAAGATGGGATCTCGTGGATACAGAAGGTTGCGGCGATGGAATTAGGTTTTTGGCTCCTCGTCTGATCGTTTGGGGATACGTAGGTATATATAGGAGGAACGAGTACGTCGGTGGAGCAACAGGGGGGCCACGAGGCAGGGGGGCGCCCTAGGGGGGCGTGCCCCCCACCCTCGTGCCACCTCTATTACTTCTTGTAGTAGGGTCCAAGTCTCCTAGATCACGTTCAGTGAGAAAATCACGTTCCCGAAGGTTTTATTCCGTTTGGACTCCGTTTGATATTTCGTTTCATCGAAACACTGAAATAGGCAAAAAACAGCAATTCTGGGCTGGGCCTCCGGTTAATAGGTTAGTCCCAAAAATAATATAAAAGTGGAAAATAAATCTCAATATAGTCCAAAACAGTAGATAAAGTAGCATGGAGCAATCAAAAATTATAGATACATTGGAGACGTATCAGGCATCCCCAAGCTTAATTCCTGCTCGTCCTCGAGTAGGTAAATGATAAAAAAGAATTTTTGATGCGGAGTGATAATTTGGCATAATTTCAATGTAAATCTTCTTAATTGTGATATGAATGTTCAGATCCGAAAGATTCAAGACAAAAGTTCATATTGACACAAAAATAATAATACTTCAACCATACTAATCAAAGCAAACATGTCTTCTCAAAATAGCATGGCAAAAGAAAGTTCATCCCTACAAAATCATATAGTTAGGCTATGCTTCATTTTCGTTACACAAAGATGGTCCCAACTTCTATACCCCCGATGACAAGCCAAGCAATTGTTTCATACTTAAATAATCTCAAACTTTTTCAACCTTCACGCAATACATGAGCGTGAGCCATGGATATAGCATTATGGGTGGAATAGAATATGATGATGGGGATTGTGTGGAGAAGACAAAAAGGAGAAAGTCTCACATTGACGAGGATAATCAATGGGCTATGGAGATGCCCATTAATTGATGTCAACATGAGGAGTAGGGATTGCCATGCAACGGATGCACTAGAGCTATGAATGCTCAACAAAAGAAAACTAGTGGGTGTGCATCCAACTCGCTTGCTCATGAAGACCTAGGGCATCTGAGGAAGCCCATCGTAGGAATATACAAGCCAAGTTCTATAATGAAAAATTCCCACTAGTATAAAGAGACAACTTATGAGACTCACTACATGAAGAACAAGGTGCTACTTTGAAGCACAATATATGAGACTCACTACATGAAGAACAAGGTGCTACTTTGAAGCACAAGTGTGGAAAAAGAGATAGTAGCATTGCCCTTTTTTATTTTTTTATTTTTATTTTTATCTTTTTTTGTGCCTTTCTTTTTTTGGCCTTTCTCTCTTTTTTTGGGCAATGCTCTAACAATGATGATCATCACATTTCTATTGATTACAACATAAGGATTACAACTCGAAACTTAGAACAAGATATGACTATATATGAATGCCTCCGGTGGTGTACCGGGATGGTGCAATGAATCAAGAGTGACATGTATGAAAAATAATGCATGGTGGATTTGCCACAAATACGATGTCAACTACATGATCATGCAATGGCAATGTGACAAAAGTAATGTATGTCATGAATATGATGATGGAAGTTGCATGGCAATATATCTCGGAATGGCTATGGAAATGCCATGATGGGTAGGTATGGTGGCTGTTTTGAGGAAGATATAAGGAGGTTTATGTGTGATAGAGCGTATCATATTACGGGTTTTGGATGCACAGGCGAAGTTTGCACCAACTCTCAAGGTGAGAAAGGGCAATGCACGGTACCGAAGAGGCTAGCAAAGGCGGAAAGGTAAGAGTGCGTATAATCCATGGACTCAACATTAGTCAAAAGAACTCATATACTTATTGCAAAAATTTAGAAGTCATCAAAAATCAAGTACTACACGCATGCTCCTAGGGGGATAGATTGGTAGGAAAAGACCATCGCTCGTCCCCGACCGCCACTCATAAGGATGCACAAGCCAGGTACACTTCATGTTTCAAATTTGTTACACAACTTTAACCATACGTGCATGCTACGGGACTTGCAAACTTCAACACAAGCATTTCTCAAATTCATAATCACCCAACTAGCACGACTTTGAAATTATTACCTCCATATCTCAAAACAATCATCAAGCATCAAACTTATCTTAGTATTCAACGCACTCAAAAGAAAGTTTCACATATCTTGAATACCAAGTATATTAATATTAAGCAAATTACCATGCTATTAACGACTCTCAAAATAATCTAAGTGAAGCATGAGAAATCAATAGTTTCTTTAAAACAAATCCACCACCATGCTCTAAAAGATTTAAGTGAAGCACTAGAACAAAAATTATCACGCTCAAAAGATATAAGTGAAGCACTATGAGCACAACTATCAAGCTCAAAAGATATAAGTGAAGCATATAGAGTATTCTAGAAAATTCCAATTTATGTATGTCTCTCTCAAAAGGTGTGTACAGCAAGGATGATTGTGGTAGACTAACAAGCAAAGACGCAAATAATACAAGACACTCCAAGCAAAACACATATAATGTGGTGAATAAAAATATAGCTCCAAGTAAATTACCGATGGAAGTAGACGAAAGAGGGGATGCCTTCCGGGGCATCCCCAAGCTTTGAATTTTTGGTGTCCTTGGATTATCTTGGGGGTGCCATGGGCATACCCAAGCTTAGGCTCTTGCCACTCCTTGTTCCATAATCCATCAAAAGAATTCACCCAAAACATGAAAACTTCACAACACAAAACTCAACAGAAATCTCGTGAGCTCCGTTAGAGAAAGAAAACAAAAGACTACTTCAAAGTACTGTAATGAACTCATTCTTTATTTATATTGGTGTTAAACCTACTGTATTCCAACTTCTCTATGGATTATAAACTATTTTACTAGCCATAGATTCATCAAAATAAGCAAACAACACACGCAAAACAGAATCTGTCAAAAACAGAACAGTCTGTAGTAATCTGTAACTAACGCAAACTTCTGGAACTCTAAAAATTCTACCAAAATAGGAAGTCCAGGACAATTTGTCTATTGAACAGAAGCAAAAAAGAATCAACGCAAAATCACGTTCCTGTGATTTAACAAAATTATATTCGTGCGTGCAAAGTTTCTGTTTTTCAGCAGAATCAAATCAACTATCATCGTAGGTTATCCTATAGGTTCTACTTGGCACAAACACTAATTAAAAGATAAAAACACATCCAAACAGAGGCTAGATGGATTATTTATTCCTAAACAGAAGCAAAAACAAAAAAACAAAAATAAAATTGGGTTGCCTCACAACAAGCGATATCGTTTAACGCCCCTAGCTAGGCATAAAAAGCAAGGATAGATCTAGGTATTGCCATCTTTAATTTTCAGTTTTTTAGCGGAGTCATGCTCGAATCCGGGGGGTTCTTCCCGCTTCCCTTCATACTCGGAAATTTTTAGATCTAAAGAATCCAACCGCTTATTACAAAGAGTAATCAACATATTCATACGGTTAAGATTTCTGCTAACACTTTTAAGAGGCTCAAGAGACTTTTGTAAAAAAATTGTTACTTCGCAAATCTTCTCAAACACTTGGGTTTCTTCCTGGGTAGGATGAGATCCTCCCTTTTGGGTAGTGTTCCCACTATTCCCTCTATAATTTCATGCACAATACTGGGATCAATCTCAATGAAATTTCCCTTGGCCATGCAATCCAAGAGTTGTCTATACGTCATATTTAACCCAACATAAAAATTACGAAGAAGAATTCTATAGTTCACCTCTATGGTGCACTTACAATAAGATTCCATCATCCTATACCAAGCATCTTTTAATTTTTCTCCTTGCCTTTGCTTGAAGTGAAGAACTTCAAACTCGAGAGACATAGGAGTGGATAAGGATTTAGACATAACGACAAGCAAGCAAACTAACACACGAGCAAACAGAAAAGGCAACGGGAAAAGGCAAACGGAAAAAGGAGGAGGAGATTGGGAAAGAGAGGGAGAATAAAACGACAAGGGTGAAGTGGGGGAGAGGAAAACGATAGGCAAATGGCAATTAATGTAAAATGCGAGAGATAGGGATTGTGATGGGTACTTGGTATGGTTGACTTGCTCTTACGTGAGCCTTCCCGGAAACGGCACCAGAAATTCTTCTTGCTACCTCTTGAGCACTGCGTTGGATTTCCCCGAAGAGGAGAGGATGATGCAGCAAAGTAGCGTAAGTATTTCCCTCAGTTTTTGAGAACCAAGGTATCAATCCAGTAGGAGACCACGCACAAGTCCCTCGTACCTACACAAAACGATAGCTCCTCGCAACCAACACGATTAGGGGTTGTCAATCCCTTCATGGTCACTTACGAGAGTGAGATCTGATAGAGATGATAAATAATATTTTTGGTATTTTTGGTATAGAGATGCAAAGTGAAAAGTAAAAGGCAAAGTAAAAACAAAGCAAGTAATAAAGTATTGGAGATTGATATGATGAGAATAGACCCGGGGGCCATAGGTTTCACTGGTGGCTTCTCTCAAGAGCATAGATATTCTACGGTGGGTGAACAAATTACTATTGAGCAATTGATAGAACTGAGCATAATTATGAGTATATCTAGGTATGATCATGTATATAGGCATCACGTCCGAGACAAGTAGATCGAAACGATTCTGCATCTACTACTATTACTCCACTCATCGACCCCTATCCAGCATGCATCTAGAGTATTAAGTTAAAAACAGAGTAACGCCTTAAGTAAGATGACATGATGTAGAGGGATAAATTCATGCAATATGATAAAAAAACCATCTTGTTATCCTCGATGGCAACAATACAATACGTACCTTGCTGCCCCTTCTGTCACTGGGAAAGGACACCGCAAGATTGAACCCAAAGCTAAGCACTTCTCCCATTGCAAGAACTACCAATCTAGTTGGCCAAACCAAAAGGATAATTCAAAGAGACTTGCAAATATAACTCAATCATACATAAAAGAATTCATAGAAGATTCAAATATTGTTCATAGATAAGCTGGATCATAAACCCACAATTCATCGGTCTCAACAAACACACCACAAAAAGAAGATTATATCGAATATATCTCCACGAGGGAGGGGGAGAACATTGTATTGAGATCCAAAAAGAGAGAAGAACTCATCTAGCTACTAGCTATGGACCCGAAGGTCTGAAGTAAACTACTCACACTTCATCGGAGGGGTTATGGTGTTGATGTAGAAGCCCTCCGTGGTGGATGCCCCCTCCGGCGGAGCTCCGGAACAGGCCCCAAGATGGGATCTCGTGGATACAGAAGGTTGCGGCGGTGGAATTAGGTTTTTGGCTCCTCGTCTGATCGTTTGGGGATACGTAGGTATATATAGGAGGAAGGAGTACGTCGGTGGAGCAATAGGGGGCCACGAGGCAGGTGGCGCGCCCTAGGGGGGCGCGCCCCCCACCCTCGTGACCACCTCTGTTACTTCTTGGAGTAGGTTTCAAGTCTCACGTTCGGTGAGAAAATCACGTTCCCAAAGGTTTCATTCCGTTTGGACGCCGTTTGATATTCTGTTTCTTCGAAACACTGAAATAGGCAAAAAACAGCAATTCTGGGTTGGGCCTCCGGTTAATAGGTTAGTCCCAAAAATAATATAAAAGTGGAAATGAAGCCCAATATAGTCCAAAACAGTAGATAAAGTAGCATGGAGCAATCAAAAATTATAGATACGTTGGAGACGTATCACCGGACATCTTCTCTGCGACTGTGGCTCGGATAAGTGCTTGGCCATTCGGGAGGACAAGTACTTCAGCTTTTTAGGACGTAGCAAGGTAAGTGAGAAACCGGCTGGCCGGCTGCTCAGCAGCCGGTCGGCAAGGCGGGAGGCCGGCTTATGTTATGTAAATGCGTTGGTCCTTAGCCATTTTTCATGTGGGCATCGTTTCCTACCCTTGACTCTTGCCAGCCAGACAGCCACTCTGCGAGCTGCGGCATGTGGCAAGAGAGGGCTTAGATGCTGGCACACTACTTGTCCGACTGCAGGTAGCACTAACATAATACAAGGCGGCAAGCCCCCGGGCCGACTGGTCGAACCCAGTGCAAGGCGAAAAAATGTAGTAACACATTCATAGGCATAAAACTTATCATATAGATAAAAGAGGGTAGTCCCCGAGTGCGCCTTGGGGGACCCGATATCTCGTACTTAATACAAAAGATAGTGTGGTACATACTGCATCAACTGTAAAATCTTCAAAGGAGATTTGCGTTCCATGGGCGTTCCGATTCCTTGCCAGAGTCATCCCTCTTGCATGCCTTGGGCTTCTGTGCGTCGATCAAGTAGTAGGAGTCGTTGCCCAAGGCCTTGCTGATGACTAAGGGGCCTTCCCAAGGGGCCGGGAGCTTGTGCTGGCCGGCTGTTCGCTGGATCAGCTGGAGCACAAGGTCACCCTCTTGGAAGGATCTTGGCTTGACCTTTCGACTGTGGTAGCGGTGCAGGCTCTGCTGGTAGATGGCGGACCGGCTGAGTGCCAACAGCCGGCCTTCTTCTAGCAGATCGACACCGTCTTCTCGTGCTTCCTTTGCCTCCGCCTCCGTGTACATGGTGACGCGAGGTGAGTCGAACTCGATGTCAGTTGTGATGACGACCTCGCCACCATAAACAAGGAAGAAGGGAGTGAAGCCGGTTGAATTGTTCGGAGTGGTGCACAGGCTCCAGAGGACGGTCGTCAGCTCATCGATCCAGCGGCCGGCCGAGCGCTCTAGTGGCTCAACTGTTGGGGAATGTAGCAGAAATTCAAAATTTTCCTACGAGTCACCAAGATCTATCTATGGAGAAACCAGCAACGAGGGGAAGGAGAGTGCATCTACATACCCTTGTAGATCGCTAAGCAGAAGCGTTCAAGAGAACGGGGTTGAAGGAGTCATACTCGTCGTGACCAAATCACCAAAGATCCTAGTGCCGAACGGACGGCACCTCCGCGTTCAACACACGTACAACCCGGTGACGTCTCTCATGCCTTGATCCAGCAAGGATAGAGGGAGAGGTTGAGGAAGACTCCATCCAGCAGCAGCACAACGGCGTGGTGGTGGTGGAGGAGCGTGGCAATCCTGCAGGGCTTCACCAAGCACCGCGAGAGAGGAGGAGTACTTGGGAGAGGGGGAGGGCTGCGCCAGAACTTGGGGTGCGGCTGCCCTCCCACCCCTCCACTATTTATAGGTGGGGGGAAGAGGGGGCCGGCCCCCTTAGATCCCATCTAGGGTTGGGGCGGCGGCCAAGGGGGGAGGAGTGCCTCCCAAGTCAAGTGGAGGCCCTCCCCCTTAGGGTTTCCCCCTTCCCATGCGCATGGGCCTTGGGGGGCTGGTGCCCCTGGCCCATTAAGGCTAGGGTGCCCCCCTATAGCCCATGCTACTGTATTGGACGTGCTGGAACAATTTCCGAACCTCCGGACCCCTCCGGAATCCTCCGGAACCTTCTGGAAGCTTCCCGGTACAATACCGGAAAAACCCGAACTTTTCCCGGAACCCGAACAACAACTTTCCATATATAAATCTTTACCTCCGGACCATTCCGGAACTCCTCGTGACGTCCGGGATCTCATCCGAGACTCTGAACAACATTCGGTAACCACATACAAACTTCATTTATAACCCTAGCGTCATCGAACCTTAAGTTTGTAGACCCTACGGGTTCGGGAGACATGTAGACATGACCGAGACGTTCTCCGGTCAATAACCAACAGCGGGATCTGGATACCCATGTTGGCTCCCACATGTTCCACGATGATCTCATCGGATGAACCACGATGTCAAGGACTCAATCAATCCCGTATACAATTCCCTTTGTCTAGCGGTATTGTACTTGCCCGAGATTCGATCGTCGGTATACCGATACCTTGTTCAATCTCGTTACCGGCAAGTCTTTTTACTCATTCCGTAACACATCATCCCACGATCAACTCTTTGATCACATTGTGCACATTATGATGATGTCCTACCGAGTGGGCCCAGAGATACCTCTCCGTCACACGGAGTGACAAATCCCAGTCTCGATTCGTGCCAACCCAACAGACACTTTCGGAGATACCTGTAGTGCACCTTTATAGCCACCCAGTTACGTTGTGACGTTTGGTACACCCAAAGCATTCCTACGGTATCCGGGAGTTGCACAATCTCATGGTCTAAGGAAATGATACTTGACATTAGAAAAGCTTTAGCATACGAACTACGATCTTTGTGCTAGGCTTAGGATTGGGTCTTGTCCATCACATCATTCTCTAATGATGTGATCCCGTTATCAACGACATCCAATGTCCATGGTCAGGAAACCGTAACCATCTATTGATCAACGAGCTAGTCAATTAGAGGCTTACTAGGGACATGGTGTTGTCTATGTATCCACACATGTATCTGAGTTTCCTATCAATACAATTATAGCATGGATAATAAACGATTATCATGAACAAGGAAATATAATAATAACTAATTTATTATTGCCTCTAGGGCATATTTCCAACAGTCTCCCACTTGCACTAGAGTCAATAATCTAGTTCACATCGCCATGTGATTAACACTCACAGGTCACATCGCCATGTGACCAACATCCAAAGAGTTTACTAGTGTCATTAAACTAGTTCACATCATCATGTGATTAAGACTCAATGAGTTCTGGGGTTTGATCATGTTTTGCTTGTAAGAGAGGTTTTAGTCAACGGGTCTGCAACATTCAGATCCGTATGTACTTCGCAAATCTCTAGGTCATATTGTAAATGCTGCTTCCACGCTCCACTTGGAGCTATTCCAAATGGTTGCTCCACTATATGTATCCGGTTTGCTACTCAGAGTCATTCGGATAGGTGTTAAAGCTTGCATCGACGTAACCCTTTACGCTGAACTCTTTATCACCTCCATAATCGAGAAACATATCCTTATTTCTCCAAGGATAATTTTGACCGTTGTCTGGTGATCCACTCCTTGATCACCTTTGTACAATCTTGCCAGATATGTAGCAAGGCACACATCAGGCACGGTACACAGCATAGCATACTGTAGAGCCTACGTCTAAAGCATAGGGGACGACCTTCGTCCTTTCTCTCTTTTCTACCGTGGTCGAGCTTTAAGTCTTAACTTCATACCTTACATCTCAGGCAAGAACTCCTTCTTTGACTGGTCCATCTTGAACACCTTCAAGATCATGTCAAGGTATATGCTCATTTGAAAGTACTATTGAGCGGTTTTTGATTTATCCTCATAGATCTCGATGCTCAATGTTCAAGCAGCTTAATCCAGGTTTTCTATTGAAAAACACTTTTCAAATAACCCTATATGCTTTCCAGAAATTCTACATCATTTCTGATCAACAATATGTCAACAACATATACTCATCAGAAATTCTATAGTGCTCCCACTCACTTCTTTGGAAATACAAGTTTCTCATAAACTTTGTATAAACCAAAATCTTTGATCATCTTATCAAAGTGCATATTCCAACTCCGAGATGCTTACTCCAGTCCATGGAAGGATCGCTGGAGCTAGCATACCTTTTAGCATCCTTAGGATCGACAAAACCTTTCTGATTGTATCACATACAACCTTTCCTTACGAAAACTGGTAAGGAAACTCGTTTTGACATCCATCTGCCAGATTTCATAAATGCAGCTAATGCTAACATGATTCCGACGGACTTTAAGCATCACTACGGATGAGAAAATCTCATCATAGTCAACTCCTTGAACTTGTGAAAAACTCTTCGCCACAAGTCGAGCTTCATAGATGGTGACATTACCATCCACGTCCGTCTTCTTCTTAAAGATCCATTTATCTCAATGGCTTGCCGATCATTGGGCAAGTCCACCAAAGTCCATGCTTTGTTCTGATACATGGATCCTATCTCGGATTTCATGGCTTCTAACCATTTGTCGGAATTTGGGCCCACCATCGCTTCTCCATAGCTCGTAGGTTCATTGTTGTCTAGCAACATGACCTTCAAGACAGGATTACTGTACCACTCTGAAGCAGTACGCATCCTTGTCACCCTACGAGGTACGGTAGTGACTTGATCCGAAGTTTCATGATCACTATCATAAGCTTCTACTTCAATTGGTGTAGGTGCCACAGGAACAACTTCTTGTGCCCTGCTACACACTAGTTGTAGTGATGGTTCAATAACCATATCAAGTCTCCACCATCCTCCCACTCAACTTTTCGAGACAAACTTTTCCTCGAGAAAGGACCCGGATTCAAGAAACAATCCCTATTGCTTTCGGATCTGAATTAGGAGGTATACCCAACTGTTTTGGGTGTCCTATGAAGATGCATTTTATCCGCTTTGGGTTCGAGCTTATCAACCTGAAACTTTTTCACATAAGCGTCGCAGCCCCAAACTTTTAAGAAACGACAACTTAGGTTTCTCCAAACCATAGTTCAAACGGTGTCGTCTCAACGGAATTACGTGGTGCCCTATTAAAGTGAGTGTGGTTGTCTCTAATGCCTAACCCATGAACGATAGTGGTAATTCGATAAGAGACATCATGGTACGCACCATATCCAATAGGGTGCAACTATGATGTTCGGACACACCATCACACTATGGTGTTCCAGGCGGTATTAATTGTGAAACAATTTCCACAATGTCTTAATTGCGTGCCAAAGCTTGTAACTCAGATACTCATCTCTATGATCATAGACATTTTATCCTCTTGTCACAATGATCTTCAACTTCACTCTGAAATTACTTGAACCATTCAATAATTCAGACTTGTGTTTCATCAAGTAAATATACTCAACATCTACTCGAATCATCTGTGAAGTAAGAACATAACGATATTCACTGCATGCCTCAGCACTCATTGGACTGCACACATCAAAATGTGTTACTTCCAACAAGTTGCTATCTTGTTCCATCTTACTGAAAACGAGGCTTTTCAGTCATCTTGCCCATGTGGTATGATTTGCATATCTCAAGTGATTCAAAATCAAGTGAGTCCAAACGATCCATCTGCATGGAGTTTCTTCATGCGTATACACCAATAGACATGGTTCGCATGTCTCAAACTTTTCAAAAACGAGTGAGTCCAAAGATCCATCAACATGGAGCTTCTTCATGCGTTTTATACCAATATGACTTACATGGCAGTGCCACAAGTAAGTGGTACTATCATTACTATCTTATATCTTTTGGCATGAAAATGTGTATCACTACGATCGAGATTCAATAAACCATTCGTTTCAGGTGCAAGACCATTGAAGGTATTATTCAAATAAACAGAGTAACCATTATTCTCCTTAAATGAATAACCGTATTGCGATAGACATAATCCAATCATGTCTATGCTCAACGCAAACACAAAATGACAATTATTCAGGTTTAATACTAATCTTGATGGTAGAGGGAGCGTGCGATGTTTGATCACATCAAACTTGGAAATACTTCCAACACATATCATCAGCTCACCTTTAGCTAGTCTCCGTTTATTCCGTAGCTCTTTTATTTCGAGTTACTAACACTTAGCAACCGAACCGGTATCTAATACCCTGGTGCTACTAGGAGTACTAGTAAAGTACACATTAACATGATGTATATCCAATATACTTCTATCAACCTTGCCAGCCTTCTCATCTACCAAGTATCTAGGGTAATTCTGCTCTAGTGACTATTCCCCTTATCACAGAAGCACTTAGTCTCGGGTTTGGGTTCAACCTTGGGTTTCTTCACTGGAGCAGCAGCTGATTTGCTGTTTCATGAAGTATCGCTTCTTGCCCTTGCCCTTCTTGAAACTAGTGGTTTCACCAACCATCAACAATTGATGCTCCTTCTTGATTTCTACTTTCGTGGTGTCAAACATCGTGAATACCTCAAGGATCATCATATCTATCCCTGATATGTTATAGTTCATCACGAAGCTCTAGCAGCTTGGTGATAATGACTTTGGAGAAACATCACTATCTCATCTGGAAGATCAACTCCCCACTCAATTCAAGTGATTGTTGCACTCAGACAATCTGAGCACAAGCTCGACGATTGAGCTTTTCTCCCTTAGTTTGCAGGCTAAGAAAATTGTCGGAGGTCTTATACCTCTTGACGTGGGCACGAGCCTGAAATCCCAATTTCAGCCCTCGAAAACATCTCATATGTTCCGCGACGTTTCGAAAACGTCTTTGGTGCCTCAACTCTAAACCGTTTAACTGAACTATCACGTAGTTATCAAAACGTGTATGTCCGATGTTCGCAACATCCACAAACGACGTTTGGGGTTCAGCACACTGAGCGGTGCATTAAGGACATAAGCTTTCTACTGTCCGCATAATCGCTACTGTCAACTTTCAACTATATTTTCTCTAGGAACATATCTAAACAGTGGAACTAAAGCGCGAGCTTACGACATAATTTGCAAAGATCTTTTGACTATGTTCAGGATAATTAAGTTCATCTTATGAACTCCCACTCAGATAGACATCCCTCTAGTCATCTAAGTGATTACATGATCCGAGTCAACTAGGCCGTGTCCGATCATCACGTGAGACGGACTAGTCATCATCGGTGAACATCTTCATGTTGATCGTATCTACTATACGACTCATGCTCGACCTTTCGGTCTCTTGTGTTCCGAGGCCATGTCTGTACATGCTAGGCTCGTCAAGTCAACCTAAGTGTTTCGCGTGTGTAAATCTGGCTTACACCCGTTGTATGTGAACGTAAGAATCTATCACACCCGATCATCACGTGGTGCTTCGAAACGACGAACTTTCGCAACGGTGCACAGTTAGGGGGAACACTTTCTTGAAATTTTAATGAGGGATCATCTTATTTACTACCGTCGTTCTAAGCAAATAAGATGCATAAACATGATAAACATCACATGCAATCAAAAAGTGACATGATATGGCCAATATCATTTTGCTCCTTTTGATCTCCATCTTCGGGGCTCCATGATCATCATCGTCACCGGCATGACACCATGATCTCCATCATCATGATCTCCATCATCGTGTCTCCATGAAGTTGTCTCGCCAACTTATTACTTCTACTACTATGGCTACCGGTTAGCAATAAAGTAAAGTAATTACATGGCGTTGTTCAATGACACGCAGGTCATACAATAAATAAAGACAACTCCTATGGCTCCTGCCGGTTGTCATACTCATCGACATGCAAGTCGTGATTCCTATTACAAGAACATGATCAATCTCATACATCACATATCATTCATCACATTCTTCTTGGCCATATCACATCACATAGCATACCCTGCAAAAACAAGTTAGACGTCCTCTAATTGTTGTTTGCATGTTTTACGTGGCTGCTATGGGTTTCTAGCAAGAACGTTTCTTACCTACGCAAAACCACAACGTGATATGTCAATTGCTATTTACCCTTCATAAGGACCCTTTTCATCGAATCCGATCCGACTAAAGTGGGAGAGACTGGCACCCGCTAGCCACCTTATGCAACAAGTGCATGTCAGTCGGTGGAACCTGTCTCACGTAAGTGTACGTGTAAGGTCGGTCTGGGCCGCTTCATCCCACAATGCCGCCGAATCAAGATTGGACTAGTAACGGTAAGCATATTGAGCAAAATCAACGCCCACAACTACTTTGTGTTCTACTCGTGCAAAGAATCTATGCAATAGACCTAGCTCATGATGCCACTGTTGGGGAACGTAGCAGAAATTCAAAATTTTCCTACGTGTCACCAAGATCTATCTATGGAGAAACCAGCAACGAGGGGAAGGAGAGTGCATCTACATACCCTTGTAGATCGCTAAGCGGAAGCGTTCAAGAGAACGGGGTTGAAGGAGTCGTACTCGTCGTGATCCAAATCACCGGAGATCCTAGTGCCGAACGGACGGCACCTCCGCGTTCAACACACGTACAGCCCGGTGACGTCTCCCATGCCTTGATCCAGCAAGGAGAGAGGGAGAGGTTGAGGAAGACTCCATCCAGCAGCAGCACAACGGCGTGGTGGTGGTGGAGGAGCGTGGCAATCCTGCAGGGCTTCGCCAAGCACCGCGAGAGAGGAGGAGTACTTGGGAGAGGGGGAGGGCTGCGCCAGAACTTTGGGTGCGGCTGCCCTCCCACCCCTCCACTATTTATAGGTGGGGGGAAGAGGGGGCCAGCCCCCTTAGATCCCATCTAGGGTTGGGGCGGCGGCCAAGGGGGGAGGAGTGCCTCCCAAGTCAAGTGGAGGCCCTCCCCCTTAGGGTTTCCCCCTTCCCATGCGCATGGGCCTTGGGGGGGCTGGTGCCCCTGGCCCATTAAGGCTAGGGCGCCCCCCTATAGCCGATGCTACTGTATTGGACGTGGTGGAACAATTTCCGGACCTCCGGACCCCTCCGGAATCCTCCGGAACCTTCTGGAAGCTTCCCGGTACAATACCGGAAAAACCCGAACTTTTCCCGGAACCCGAACAACAACTTTCCATATATAAATCTTTACCTCCGGACCATTCCGGAACTCCTCGTGACGTCCGGGATCTCATCCGGGACTCCGAACAACATTCGGTAACCACATACAAACTTCCTTTATAACCCTAGCGTCATCGAACCTTAAGTGTGTAGACCCTACGGGTTCGGGAGACATGTAGACATGACCGAGACGTTCTCCGGTCAATAACCAACAGCGGGATCTGGATACCCATGTTGGCTCCCACATGTTCCACGATGATCTCATCGGATGAACCACGATGTCAAGGACTCAATCAATCCCGTATACAATTCCCTTTGTCTAGCGGTATTGTACTTGCCCGAGATTCGATCGTCGGTATACCGATACCTTGTTCAATCTCGTTACCGGCAAGTCTCTTTACTCGTTCCGTAACACATCATCCCGCGATCAACTCTTTGATCACATTGTGCACATTATGATGATGTCCTACCGAGTGGGCCCAGAGATACCTCTCCGTCACACGGAGTGACAAATCCCAGTCTCAATTCGCGCCAACCCAACAGACACTTTCGGAGATACCTGTAGTGCACCTTTATAGCCACCCAGTTATGTTGTGACGTTTGGTACACCCAAAGCATTCCTACGGTATCTGGGAGTTGCACAATCTCATGGTCTAAGGAAATGATACTTGACATTAGAAAAGCTTTAGCATATGAACTATGATCTTTGTGCTAGGCTTAGGATTGGGTCTTGTCCATCACATCATTCTTCTAATGATGTGATCCCATTATCAACGACATCCAATGTCCATGGTTAGGAAACCGTAACCATCTATTGATCAACGAGCTAGTCAATTAGAGGCTTACTAGGGACATGGTGTTGTCTATGTATCCACACATGTATCTAAGTTTCCTATCAATACAATTATAGCATGGATAATAAACGATTATCATGAACAAGGAAATATAGTAATAATAACTAATTTATTATTGCCTCTAGGGCATATTTCCAACATCAACCAGTCGGGGCTTGATGCCGGAGAGGATGAGGCCGTTTGCTCGCTTGACTTGGTCGTTTGACTGCGGATGGGCAACGGACGTGATACGTCTCCAACGTACCTATAATTTTTGATTGTTCCATGCTATTATATTACCCGTTTTGGATGTTTATGGGCTTTACTTTACACTTTTATATCATCTTTGGGACTAACCTGCCAACCTGAGGCCCAGCCCGAATTGCTGTTTTTTGCCTATTTCAGTGTTTCAAAGAAAAGGAATATCAAACGGAGTCCAAACGGAATGAAACCTTAGGGAGCGATCTTTTTGGAACAAACGTGATCCATGGGACTTGGAATGGACGTCAAGCAACAGAGGAGGCGGCCACGAGGGTGCCCGGCGCGCCCCCTACAGGTGGGCGTGCCCCCCACCCTCGTGGGCCCCTCGAGCGTCCACCGACCTACTTCTTCCTCCTATATATACCCACGTACCCTGGAACCATCGAGGAGCACCACGAAAAACTATTTCCACCTCCGTAACCTTCTGTATCCGTGAGATCCCATCTTCGGGGAATCGACCATGGAGGGCCTCTACATCATCTCCAAGGCCCTTCCGATGAGTTGTGAGTAGTTTACCATAGACCTTCGGGTCCATAGGTATTAGCTATATGGCTTCTTCTCTCTCTTTGGATCTCAATACAAAGTTCTCCTTGATCTTCTTGGAGATCTATTCGATGTAACTCTTTTTGCGGTGTGTTTGTCGAGATCCGATGAATTGTGGATTTATGATCAAGTTTATCTATGAGAAATATTTGAATCTCCTCTGAATTCTTTTATGTTTGATTAAGTTATCTTTGCAAGTCTCTTCGAATTATTAGTTTGGCTTGGCCTACTATATTGATCTTTCTTGCAATGGGAGAAGTGATTAGCTTTGGGTTCAATCTTGCGGTGTCCTTTCCCAGTGACTGCAAGGGCAGCAAGGCACATATTGTATTGTTGCCATCGAGGATAAAAATATGGGGTTTATATCATATTGCATGAGTTTATCCCTCTACATCATGTCATCTTTCTTAATGTGTTACTCTGTTCTTTATGAACTTAATACTCTAGATGCATGCTGGATAGCGGTCGATGTGTGGAGTAATAGTAGTAGATGCAGGCAGGAGTCAGTCTACTTGTCACGGACGTGATGCCTATATACATGATCATGCCTAGATAATCTTATAATTGTTCGCCTTTCTATCAATTGCTCGAAAGTAATTTGTTCACCCACCGTAATACTTATGCTATCTTGAGAGAAGCCACTAGTGAAACCTGATACGTCTCCAACGTATCTATAATTTTTTATTGTTCCATGCTATTATATTACCTCTTTTGGATGTTTTTGGGCTTTATTTTACACATTTATATCATTTTTGGGACTAACCTACTAAGCGGAGGCCCAGCCCATATTGTTGTTTTATTGCTTGTTTCAGTATTTCGAAGAAAAGGATTATCAAACGGAGTCCAAATGGAATGAAACCTTCGGCAACGTGTTTTTTTGGAAGATTACCATCCTAGAGGCTTGGAGATCAAGTCAGAAGATCCTCGAGGAGCCCAGGTGTAGGACCATGAGAAGAGGTGTCTAAAGGGGGGGGTGATTAGACACTAAGTACCAAAGTTGCAGTTTTTAAGATTCCTTAAGTTTAAGTGGAGTTTAGGCACAAGTTTAACATTCACAATACATATCAAGCAAGCATGCAAAGAGTATATGAGCAGCGGAAAGTAAAGCATGCAACTTGCAAGAATGTAAAGGGAAGGGTTTGGAGGATTCAAATGCAATTGGAGACACGGATGTTTTTGGCGTGGTTCCGATAGGTGGTGCTATCGTACATCCACGTTGATGGAGACTTCAACCCACGAAGGGTAACAGTTGCGCGAGACCATGGAGGGCTCCACCCACGAAGGGTCCACGAAGAAGCAACCTTGTCTATCCCACCATGGTCGTCGCCCATGAAGGACTTCCCTCACTAGCGGTAGATCTTCACGAAGTAGGCGATCTCCTTGCCCTTACAAACTCCTTGGTTCAACTCCACAATCTTGTCGGAGACTCCCAAGTGACACCTAGCCAATCTAGGAGACACCACTCTCTAAGAAGTAACAAATGGTGTGTTGATGATGAACTCCTTGCTCTTGTGCTTCAAATGATAGTCTCCCCAACACTCAACTCTCTCTCATAGGATTTGGATCTGGTGGAAAGAAGATTTGAGTGGAAAGCAACTTGGGGAAGGCTAGAGATCAAGATTCATATGGTAGGAATGGAATATCTTGGCCTCAACACATGAGTAGGTAGTTCTCTCTCAAAAAATGTATGCTGGAAGTGTAGGTTCAGTCTGATGGCTCTCTCCACGAATGAAGAGGAGGTGGAGGGGTATATATAGCCTCCACACAAAATCTAACCGTTACACACAATCTACCAAACTCGGTGGGACCGAATCGTTAAACTCGATCAGACCGATTTAGCAAATAATGTGACCGTTAGGTTTTTCGGTGGGACCGAAATGCAACTCGGTGAGACCGATATGGTTAGGGTTAGGGCATAACGTAATCTCGGTAAGACCGATTACACAAACTCGGTGAGACCGATTTTGGTAATGAGCTTTCCAGAGAGTTGGTCAAGCAAACTCGGTTGGACCGATTACACAAACTCGGTGGGACCGATTTTGGTAATGAGTCAACCAGGAAGTTTGCATTGTAATCTCGGTAGTACCGATTGCTCAAACTCGGTGAGACCGATTTTGATAATGGACATACATAGAGAGATTACAATCCCATCTTGATGAGACCGAGATCCCTATCGGTGAGACTGATTTGCCTAGGGTTTGTGGCAGTGGCTATGACATCAAAACTCGGTGGCGCCGGATAGAAAGAATCAGTGGGGCCGAGTTTGACTTTAGGTTTTAGGACATATGTGTGGAAGTGGGAAAGCAGTTGAGGGTTTTGGAGCATATCACTAAGCACTGTGGAGCAAGAAACTCATTAAGCAACACCTCATCCCTCCTTGATAGTATTGGCTTTTCCTATAGACTCAATGTGATCTTGGATCACTAAAATGGAAAATGAAGAGTCTTGAGCTTGAAGCTTGAGCTAATCCTTTGTCCTTAGCATCCTGAAGGAGTTCCCACATCCTTTAGTCCATGCCACTCCATTGTTGAACTTATCTGAAACATACTAGATAAAAGTGTTAGTCCAACAAGAGATATGTTGACATTAATTACCAAAACCACCTAGGGAGCACTTGTGCTTTCACCAGGAGATAGGGGGCGCGTGCCCCCCCTACAGGGCGCGACCCCCTGTCTCGTGGACCCCTCGAGCACCTCCCGACCAACTTCTTTCGCCTATATATGCCTACGTACCCTAAAACCATCAGAAATCAAGTTAGATCAGGAGTTCCGCCGCCACAAGCCTCTGTAGCCATCAAAAACCTCTCGGGAGCCCGTTCTGGCACCCTGCTGGAGGGGGAATCCATCACCAGTGGCCATCTTCATCATCCTGGCGCTCTCCATGACGAGGAGAGAGTAGTTCACCCTCGGGGCTGAGGGTATGTACCAGTAGCTATGTGTTTGATCTCTCTCTCTCTCTCGTGTTCTCTCTATGACACAATCTTGATGTATCGCGAGCTTTGCTATTATAGTTGGATCTTATGATGTTTCTCCCCCTCTACTTTCTTGTGATGAATTGAGTTTCCCTCTTGAAGTTATCTTATCGGATTGAGTCTTTACTTTGAGAACACTTGATGTATGTCTTGCCGTGTTTATCTGTGGTGACAATGGGATATCACGTGCCTCTTGATGTATGTTTGGGTGACCAACTTGTGGGTTCCGCCCATGAACCAATGCATAGGGGTTGGCACACGTTTTCTTGACTCTTTGGTAGAAACTTTGGGGCACGCTTTGAAGTACTTTGTGTTGGTTGGATGAATCTGAGATTGTGTGATGCATATCATATAATCATGCCCATGGATACTCGAGGTGACAATGGAGTATCTAGGTGACATTAGGCTTTTGGTTGATTTGTGTCTTAAGGTGTTATTCTAGCACGAACTCTTTTATAGATTGATCCAAAAGAATAACTTTGAGGTGGTTTCGTACCCTACCATAATCTCTACGTTTGTTCTCCGCTATTAGTGGCTTTGGAGTGACTCTTTATTGCATGTTGAGGGCTTGTTATATGATCTATCTATGTTATTATTGTTGAGAGAACTTGCACTAGTGAAAGTATGAACCCTAGGCCTTGTTTCCTATCATTGCAATACCATTTACGCTCACTTTTATCATTCGTTACCTTGCTGTTTTTATTATTTTAGATTACAAATACCTATATCTACCATCCATATTGCACTTGTATCACCATCTCTTTGCCGAACTAGTGCACCTATACAATTTACCATTGTATTGGGTGTGTTGGGGACACAAGAGACTCTTTGTTATTTGGTTGCAGGGTTGTTTGAGAGAGACCATCTTCATCCTACGCCTCCTACGGATTGATAAACCTTAGGTCATCCACTTGAGGGAAATTTGCTACTGTCCTACAAACATGTGCACTTGCAGGCCCAACAACGTCTACAAGAAGAAGGTTGTGTAGTAGACATCAAGCTCTTTTCTGGCGCTGTTGCCGGGGAGGTGGGTGCTTGAAGATATATCTTTAGATCTTGCAATCAAATCTTTTTGTTTCTTGTTTTATCACTAGTTTAGTTTATAAAAGAAAATTAAAAAATGGAGTTAAGTTTGTCTCATACACTTCGTCTTTTTAATATCTTTCGTGAGTACGATGGAAAGGAAAATTGTGCTCAAGTGCTAGAAGAAGAATGCATTAAAATGCTTGGTACTAAATCTTTGAATGATGAGCATGATTGCAATGTTGTTAGTATGAACTCTTTGAATATCCTTAGTACTAATGATGATTGCACTAGTTATGATGAAAATGTCTCCTATAAGCATGTTGATTTTTGTGGAGTAGATTGGATTTGCATGGACACACCAAATAGAGAAAATAGATATTGCAAGAGCCATAAGTATTTGAAAACTAAAGGTTTGCAAGAAAGTCTTGATGAGTGTGCTAGAAGATTCAATATTTTCTGTGCTCCTTGTGAACTTTGCAATGAACGTGGTCATTTAAATCTCCAATGCAAATTGTTTTATGATCGAATCGTGTCCAAAAATTGTGATAGCTTGATTACCCTTGGGTATCATAAAGAGCTTAGTCTTCTTTTGGGGTATGAAGAAATGAAACGTATAACCAAGGGTATTCCAAAATTTAATCTTGGTAGATTTCTTGATTTTGATCTAGAGGATATTTATATGTTTTGTGCGGAGAATTGCATTGAAAATCCTTATATTGCCAATTACCTAAAGAAAAGAAAGCAAATATAAGATGATGAGAATACTAATGAAAGGGAAGAGACTTCCCAATCTCCTCCTATTATTTCTTATGATGAATCAGGTAACGAGGAGGAGCTTTCTATTCAACCAATCTCGTCTATAAGGAGCTCAAAGAGGAAGGTTGAACCCACATGTAATATGAAGAAGAAAAAGAAAAGAAGGAGCAACAAAGGTAAAAAGGTATCCCTCCCAAATGATGTTGCTCCTACTACTCATTGTGATGATGATAATTGCTTTACTATAGGTGCTATCCATATTTTTAATGATGAGAGTGATTATGCTTATGATATGAAAGGGCCCAAGCTTGGGGAAGCTATGTTTGATGAGGATGAAATATTTGAGACTATATTTGCTGAAATTAATGTTTGTCCCAAGCTTGGGGATGCTATGTTTAATGAAGATGATATTTTTAGCATCCCAAGTTTTGATATGCAAAGTTGTTATGATGATAGCATGCCTCCTACCTATGATGATTATATTGATGAAAGTGGGTTCGGAAGAGTGTCAACTTTAGGAAGTAGCGATCCCACTATTTTGGAGGATGTTGAATTTTATTGTGATGAATACGAAAGTGAATTTGGAAGAGTGTCAACTTTATTTAGTGATTCCACTATCTTGGGAGAGGTTTCAATCGATTATGATGAGAACGAAGTTGCTACTTATGATGATTATTGTGATGAAACTTATGCTATAAAAAGTAGTGATGATTATATTTAAAAATCTTGTGATGATTATGATTACCCTTTTTCTGAACATTACTCTTTTAATGTGGAAACAATTTTTATTGTTCAAGTCTCTTATGATACTCCCACTATTCCGAATGAGAAGAATTTTGTTTATGTGGAGAGTAGTAAAAATTCTATGATTGTAGATCATGAAAAGAATGCTTTAGGTGCTGGTTATATTGTTGAATTCATTCATGATGCTACTGAAAATTATTATGAGGGAGGAATATATGCTTGTAGGAATTGCAATTATATCAAGTTTCCTCTCTATGTGTTGAAAATCTTGAAGCTATGCTTGTTTTACCTTCCTATGCTTGTTGATTATTGTTCCTATAAGTTGTTTTCTCACAAAACCCTATGCATAGGAAGTGGGTTAGACTTAAATGTGCTATTCATATGCTTGATGATGCTCCCGTTATGTTTCAATTCTTATCCTTTATGTGAGCATCATTGCCATCATCATGCCTAGCTAGAAAGGCATTAAAGAGAAGCGCTTGTTGGGAGACAACCCAATATCTATCCTTACTATTTTTGTGTGTCCACATGATTATGCTACTGTAGTAATCATGTTTTATAGCTTTTGTTTCAATAAAGTGCCAAGTAAGACCTTTAGGATAGCTTACGGTGATAGTTGTGTTGATCCTGCTGAAAATCAGAAACTTTTGCACCCAGTAAATTAGTTTTGTTAATTCGCAGAAACGTGCTTCTGATTTGATTCTTTTTGCTATGGATTGTTACACAAATTTATTAGGACTTCCTAATTTGTTAGGATGTTTGGAGTTCCATAAGTATACGTTTGATACAGATTACTACAGACTGTTCTGTTTTTAACAGATTCTGTTTTCTATGTGTTGTTTGCTTACTTTGATGAATCTATGAGTAGTATCGGAGGGTATGAACCACAGATAAGTTGGAATACAGTAGATATTACACCAAAATGAATTTAGAATGAGTTCATTACAGTACCTAAGTGGTGGTTTTATTTTCTTATACTAACGGAGCTTACAAGTTTTCTGTTGAGTTTTGTGTTGTGGAGTTTTCAAGTTTTGGGTAAAGATTCGATGGACTATGGAATAAGGATTGGCAAGAGCCTAAGCTTGGGGATGCCAAAGGCACCCCAAGGTACTATTCAAGGACAACCAAGAGCCTAAGCTTGGGGATGCCCCGGAAGGCATCCCCTCTTTCGTCTTCGTCTATCGGTAACTTTACTTGGAGCTATATTTTTATTCACCACATGATATGTGTTTTGCTTGGAGTGTCATTTTATTTTGTTAGTATTTGCTTGCTGTTATTTATAATAATGTTTTGCATCTTTAGTTTCAATA
Organism: Triticum aestivum; assembly: GCF_018294505.1. Lineage (NCBI taxonomy): Eukaryota > Viridiplantae > Streptophyta > Magnoliopsida > Poales > Poaceae > Triticum > Triticum aestivum. The sequence goes on along the minus strand of NC_057804.1, from coordinate 393,986,389 downwards.
AAGAAGTCAAGGATAGCCTTTGCCATGCTTATTTTGCTAGTATACATGTTGCTGTTTGAAAACAGAAAGTTTACCGCTGTTGCAAAAATTCCCTACAAAAGTCAGAGGATGATATAATGTTGAAACTTTTTGCATAATGATATATTATAAATTTACTACAGTGGTAATTTTAGTTCATAATTTTTGGAGTTAGGGAAGTATTGATACTCCTGCATTCTTTACAGACTGTACTGTTTTGGCAGATTGCTGTTATGTTTGCATTGTTTGCATATGTTTGCTTGTTTAATGATTCTATTTGAGGATAGGAGTATTAAACATGCAGAGGCATTTAGTATGCATTGTTGAATAATAATTTTAGTGATTTGTTACAGTAGAAAATGATAAGGTTTTGCATTGGTTTATACTAACCTATCTCACGAGTTCTTGTTGAGTTTGTTGTGGATGAAGCTTTTGATAAAAAGAGAAACCATGATATGAGAGGAATTAAGGAGACACAAAAGTTCAAGCTTGGGGATGCCCAAGGCACCCCAAGATAATATTTCAAGAAGTCTCAAGCATCTAAGCCTGGGGATGCCCCGGTAGGCATCCCACCTTTCTTCTCCAACAATTATCGGTTAGTATCGGTTGAGCCTAAGTTTTTGCTTCTCCACATGAGTTGTGATATCCTTGCAATGTCACTTTATTTTGTTTTGCTTGCTGTTTGAATACAATACCAAGTTCTGAAATTCCTTAATGTTTGAAGATATTCACATAGTTGCACAATTATTCTACTACTCATTGATCTTCACTTATATCTTTCGGAGTAGTTTGTCATTTGCTCTAGTGCATCACTTATATCTTTTAGAGCACGGCGGTGGTTATATTTTGAAGAAATTATTAGTCTCTCGTGCTTCACTTATATTATTTTGAGAGTATTTTAGAACAGCATGGTATTTGCTATGGTCATAAAGTTGGTCCTAGAATGATGAGCATCCAAGTTGGCTATAATAAAAACTATCATAGAAAGTGAATTGGATGCTATGATCAATTTGATGCTTGATAATTGTTTTGAGATATGGAGGTAGTGATATTAAAGTCATTCTAGTTGGGTGATTATGAATTTAAAGAATGCTTGTGTTGAAGTTTGTGATTCCCGTAACATGGACGTATGGTGAACCGTTTTGTGATAAAGTTGGAGCACAATTTTATTTATTGAGTTCTTCCTTATGAGTGGCGGTCGGGAACGAGCGATGATCTTTTCCTACCAATCTATCCCCCTAGCAGCATGCGCTTAGTGCTTTGGTTTTTGATGACTTCTAATTTTTTGCAATAAGTGCATGAGTTCTTTTGACTAATGTTGAGTCCATGGATTATACGCACTCTCACCCTTCCACCATTGCTAGCCTCTCTTGTACCGGCAACTTTCGCCGGTACCATACACCCACCATATACCTTCCTCAAAACAGCCACCATAACTACCTATTATGGCATTTCCATAGCCATTCCGAGATATATTGCCATGCAACTTTCCACCATTCCGTTCATATGACACGCATTACTTTTGTCATATTGCTCTTTGCATGATCATGTAGTTGACATCGTATTTGTGGCAAGGCCACCTTCATAATTTTCATACATGTCGCTCTTGATTCATTGCATATCCCGGTACACCGTCGGAGGCATTCATATAGAGTCATATATTTTTTCTAGCTTTGAGTTGTAATTCTTGAGTTGTAAATCCATAAAAGTGTGACGATCTTCATTATTAGAGCATTGTCTCAGTGAGGAAAGGATGATGAAGACTATGATTTCCCCACAAGTCGGGATGAGACTTCAGACTTTACAAAGAGAAAAAAAAGGATAAAGGCCAAAAAGAAAAAAAGAAAAGAGAAAAGGCCAAAGAAAAAAAGAGAAAATAAAAAAAATAAAAAAAATAAAATGAGAGAAAAAGAGAGAAGGGACAATGCTACTATCTATTTTTCCACACTTGTGCTTCAAAGTAGCACCATGATCTTCATGATAGAGAGTCTCATATGTTGTCACTTTCATATACTAGTGGGAATTTTTCATTATAGAACTTGGCTTGTATATTCCAATGATGGGCTTCCTCAAAATGCCCTAGGTCTTCGTGAGCAAGCGAGTTGGATGCACACCCACTTACTTTCTTTTGTTGAGCTTTCATATATTTATAGCTCTAGTGGATCCGTTGCATGGCAATCCCTACTCACTCACATTGATATCTATTAATGGGCATCTCCATAGCCCGTTGATACGCCTAGTTGATGTGAGACTATCTTCGCCTTTTTGTCTTCTCCACAATCACCATTCTATTCCACATATAGTGATATGTCCATGGCTCACGCTCATGTATTGCGTGAAAATTGAAAGAGTTTGAGATTATTAAAGTATGAAACAATTGCTTGGCTTGTCATCGGGGTTGTGCATGATTAAATACTTTGTGTGATGAAGATAGAGCAACAGCCAGACTATATAATTTTGCAGGGATAACTTTCTTTGGCCATGCTATTTTGAGAAAACATGATTACTTTGATTAGAATGCTTGAAGTATTACTATTTCTTATGTCAATATGAACTTTTATTTTGAATCCTTTGGATCTTAACATTCATGCTACAATAAAGAAAATTACATTGAGAATTATGCTAGGTAGCATTCCACATCAAAAATTCTGTTTTTATCATTTACCTACTCGAGGACGAGTAGGAATTAAGCTTGGGGATGCTTGATACATCTCCAATGTATCTATAATTTTTGATTGTTCCATGCTATTATATTACCCCTTTTGGATGTTTATGGGCTTTATTTTACACATTTATATCATTTTTGGGACTAACCTACTAACCGGAGGCCCAGCCCATATTGCTGTTTTATTGCCTGTTTCAGTATTTCCAAAAAAAAGGATTATCAAACGGAGTCCAAACGGAATGAAACCTTCAGCAACATGTTTTTTGCAAGATTATCATCCTGGAGGCTTGGAGATCAAGTCAAAAGATCCTGAGGAGCCCAGGAGATAGGGACGCCCCCCCCCCCTACAGGGTGCGGCCCCCTGTCTTGTGGACCCCTCGAGCACCTCCCGACTGACTTCTTTCGCCTATATATGCCTACGTACCCTAAAACCATCAGAAATCAATATAGATCGGGAGTTCCGCCGCCGCAAGCCTCTGTAGCCATCAAAAACCTCTCGGGAGCCCGTTCCGGCACCCTGCCGGAGGGGGAATCCATCACCGGTGGCCATCTTCATCATCCTGGCGCTCTCCATGACGAGGAGAGAGTAGTTCACCCTCGGGGCTGAGGGTATGTACCAGTAGCTATGTGTTTGATCTCTCTCTCTCTCTCTCTCTCGTGTTCTCTCTATGGCACGATCTTGATGTATCGCGAGCTTTGCTATTATAGTAGGATCTTATGATGTTTTCCCCCCTCTACTTTCTTGTGATGAATTGAGTTTCCCTCTTGAAGTTATCTTATCGGATTGAGTCTTTACTTTGAGAACACTTGATGTATGTCTTGCCGTGTTTATCTGTGGTGACAATGGGATATCACGTGCCTCTTGATGTATGTTTTGGTGACAAACTTGCGGGTTCCGCCCATGAACCTATGCATAGGGGTTGGCACACATTTTCTTGACTCTCCGGTAGAAACTTTGGGGCACTATTTGAAGTACTTTGTGTTGGTTGGATGAATCTGAGATTGTGTGATGCATATCGTATAATCATGCCCATGGATACTTGAGGTGACAATGGAGTATCTAGGTAACATTAGGGTTTTGGTTGATTTGTGGCTTAAGGTGTTATTCTAGTATGTCGGGGGTTGGGTGCGACATATGCCAAAGGATGGCTTATCATGGTGCGGGCGAGTAGAACGTCGCCGGTGCCTAGAAACGGGATGAGGCGAAGACATGCACGCCGGCGGATCTTACCCAGCTTCAGGGCTCTCCGAGGAGATAACACCCCTACTGCTGCTCTGCGGGGTCTCCGCATGGTCACTATGGCAAAGTGAATACAAGGTTGCTCCTAGAGCTGTTTCTGGAAGAAGGAGAAGGCGAGGCTTGCTCTCTCCCTCCGATATGGTCTGTCTAATGCTAGATGATTCCGAACCCTTTGCATGGGTGCCCTGGGGGGTTTATATAGGCCTACCCCAGAGGGGTACAATGGTAAACCTGACTGGGTGCGGGTCCCAGCCGTCTGTCTCTCAGGCGTCGTCTTCTCCGCCGACTCCTGGGGCCCGCCGACTGGTGGGTCCCGCCGGCTGGCCCGGTACGAGGACGTCAGCCCTTGTCCGCTGCGGGCGGGTCGTGCCGGCTGCAGATTACTGTAGTCGTGCTTCTAATGATGCGGGCTTAGTCATGGGGTCATGGCAACAGTGCCGCCGCCTGTCGGGCGATCACTGTCGCCATGCCCCTATCACGTCTGGTTAATGGCTTGTGGGACCCGTGGGAGGAGCTGGCCGACTCCTGGGGGGCGACTCCGAATGGGTCCGACTCTTGGCGCTCTCGCCGTCTTCGGTACTCTCGCTGACTGGTAGGCCCGCCGTCTTCGGGCCGTACAGACAGGTCGTCGTGGGTACAGGGCCCCGCCCCAAGGGCTGATGTCAGGGCTGGCATGGCGACAGTGCCGCGCCTCGTGGAGATCTCCGCGAGTATGGCGCATTGTGGCCATACCTGCCCTTAAATAACAGAGTGGTTGGAGTTGCAGGCCGACTTCCGTAGTCGGCCTCTGGGGAGTCGCCTCTGGGACTCAGCTTTCCCGGAGTCGCCTTGGGGACTCGGCTTGTCTTGGAGTCGCCTCCGGGACTCGGCTCATCTTGGAGTCGCCCCTGGGACTCGGCTCATCTTGGAGTCGCCTCCGGGACTCGGCTCATCTTGAAGTCGCCCCTGGGACTCGGCTTGTCTTGGAGTCGCCGCAGGTACTTGAGGGGCGGTCTGTCCCGATGTCTTGAAAGGTTCTGGGGCTCGGGTTGGCCTACCCGTGGCCCATTACTCTGACAGTAGTCCCCGAAGCTGGTGAGGCTCCGAGGATGATAAGTTGCGGGCCTCAACAGTTTCATTCACCCGGTGGTAGGATTTAGGCCTTGCTCGCCGTCTTCCTTCGAGCCGACTGGCCGGAGTCAGACTCACAGAGGGTCGTCTTGCCTCAAACCGACTAGCTGGAGTCGGATTCCCTGAGGGCCGTCTTGCCCCCCAAAGAGTTTAAAACCTGCGGCGGGAACCAGGAGGCGTGCCTGATAAGCTTCCCGCGGTCGCCCGCCTCGACCCGGTCGCATGGCACCACGTGGCAGGAGCAGTCTGCCTGCCCACGCGTGCGACGGGACTGGCCATCAGGCGGGGCCCGCCACTATCGCGCCTCGGCTCGCGAACGGATCCGTTGCGGCTGGGCGGACGGTTGGGTTCCCCATGTCGTTACTGCGTGCAGTAACTTCATGGGGTAAATCATGGGGGGCGTGGGGTCCTGCGCGCAGTTAATCCCACGCCGCCCCCTCGGCTTCTCAGCCCGCAGGCCTATAAGTAGGCGGGGGGAGGGGGGCTGGACGGGAACACACGCGCCCATTCCTCCCTGCTCCCCTGCTTCCTCCTGCTTCTTCTTCCTCCAGCCATCACCGCACCAAGCTGCCCCGCACCCGTAGCGATGAGTTCCTCCTCTGCCGCCGCGGCTCTTGCCGTGCGTTTCGGCGTGTGGGACGGCTCCGAACTGGACGACGACACCATCGAGCACCTCCGCAAGATGCGCCGGCTCCCCGGCGCGAACTTGGTGCGAGCCGCGCCCCGCCGGTGGGGGAAATAAGGCCGGCGCCGGAGGAGGACGAGCGGGTCGTCTTCCGTTCGCACCTCATGCGCGGGCTGGGCCTGCCAGCGAGCGCATTCTTCCACTCCTTCCTGGAGTTCAACGGGCTCCAGCCGCACCACCTCACTCCAAACACGGTGGTGCTGCTGGCCACCTTCGCCACCCTGTGCGAGGGTTTTCTCGGTGTTCTCCCCACCATCGAGCTATGGGGAGAGTTCTTTCAGTCGAAACTCGGCACACACATCACCGGCATACCTGCTCAGTGTGCGCCTTCATCGCAATGCGAGGATCGACCGCCGACAACCCCTTCCCCTCCATCGCGCTGATCAAGTCGGTGAAGATGTGGTAGCGGTCGTACTTCTACGTGAAGAACGTCACCCCGGACGGCGACTGGGTCAACTTGCCGCACTACGAAGCCGGCGCGCCGGCTGGGAGGCGTCCCAGCTGGTCCCATCGAGCCAAGACGCTGACTCCCGCAGGCGCCGCCGCCGTTGCGCGACTCTGAGTGTTGACGCAGTCGGAAGGCTTGGTTGGGGCCGACTTGCTGGCTGCCTTCGTGGCGCGCCGAGTCCTCCCACTCCAAGGCCGACCTCATCTGATCTGTCAGATGAGCGATCACCGGGACCTGAGCCGAATGTGCACCAGGGAGATGCCCCACGCGGAGGTGGCGAACATGGTGAATCACATCGCGAACTGCGAGCCCGCGGTGGACTGGGAGTTCGGCAAAGAGCCGTACTCGCGCGCCAATCCTCTGCCTGTGGTAAGTCAAGTCTTTGTTCTTCTGTTTTTTCTTTGTAGCCGAATCCGACTTCTGATCTTCTTGGTTTTTTCGAATCAGAACCCCCTCATCCAGCCTGCAGCCGGCGCCACGGGACATCCCCGCGAGTTCGCTCCAGACCGAGCGGAAAGCGACGTCGACGACCCCGACTTGGGGGCGGCGGTGATGGAGGCCGACGCCGAAGGCGGAGGAGGAGGAGGGGAAGGCGGCTTCCGGCCCTCAGCGACCTTTGCCGACTGGCCAAAAGACGACGCCGAAGGGGAAGTCGTCCCGTGCCGCCAACCGAAAGTCGGCCATCCAGGCGCGAGTTCCTCCGCCGGCTTGGCTGGCCAAGTCGGCGCGAAGAAACGCTGGGTTGCGCCGAGTTCGCTCGGCGGCCGGCTGAACAAGTTCAAGTGGGCGGCCACCGCGACCAAGCGGGAGGAGGCGGTCGCGAAGGCCAACCGCTTCCGCAAGGAAGTGAAGAAGCCGCCGCTAGTCTCTGCGTAGGCGTTCATCGCCTTTGTCTTGTTTTCTTCGACGAATCTTTCCCGAGTCTTTTATATTCCCTTCTTTGCTTCAGGGCCCCTCTTTCTCTCGAGAGGGTCGCCGTCCCCTCTGTCATGGGGTCGGCCGAGACGGCCGCCAACACTCGGCGGATTGACCCTGACGCCGATCTTCGGGAGGCGACGGAGTGCAACGCGCGGGAGAAGCGCGATGAGGAGGAGGCCGAGCGTCTGGAGAAGGCGGAGGCCGAGAAAGCGGCGACCTCCGCCTAGAAGAAGCTGGAGGAGGCCGAAGCCGCCGCCGCGGCCAGACAGCGGGCAGAGGAGACCACGCGCCGCCAATCGGCGTTGCTTGTCGTCCCGCTGAACTCTGCGCCGCCTCCCCCGGAGTTCACGGGGTAGACTGGAGAAGTCGGCGGGGAGCACTCCATCATGGAGAGGGACGGTGGCGAGGCCTCCGCGTCGGGCACGGCCACGCTGCCTCCGCCGCATGGCAAGCTACCGGCGGGCCCGCCAGTGCCGCCGACTGAGGACGAGGCGGTGGCGAGGCTACTCCTTCAAGTCGCCTCGCCAGCGCGCCGCCGCCTTGAGAAGGCGGTTTCGGCGCCACGTCCCTTGGAAGCCGGCGTCGCCAGCTCGGCCATTCCAGATGCTGAGGCAACAAGCACTGCGCCTACTGGATGGGTGCGAGGGGGCGGCGATGGTCCGCTGAACCAGGCGCTCCTGGACGTGCAGGCGAAGCTGTGAGCTGAGGGCGAAGCCATCCAGGGCTGCACCAGGGCGCATTTGGCGTCGCGAGCGTCTATCCGGGTATGTTTTCTTTTTTGACTTTGTCTCTTCTCGTTCTTCTCTGTGGGGGCGCGCCAGCGCACCCACTGGGTGTAGTCCCCGAGTTTCGGGCCGGCTGCTGAGCAGGCGGCCCGGAACTCAATCTGGCAAGTTCCTCATTTTGGTCTTTGCTTGATTGTTTATCACAGGAGTATCACAACCTCCGCGTCACCGCCTTCAACCGCAATGTTGAACAGCTGGGGAAGCGGACTGCCGACTTATCAGAGAGCCGTAGTAAGTTATTCTTCTTTTTCGCGAGGGCGCGCTGGCGCACCCGCGGGCTGTAGTCCCCGAGATTCAGGCCGACTGCTGAGCAGTCGGGCCGGATCTTCCTGGCGACCTTCCTTGTTGATGACTTAGCGTCTTTTCTTTTTGTTCTTCAGAGGTCAATGCCGTCCTTCAGGAGCGGCTGGGCGAAGTCAGCACGGCCCTACGCACCAAGGAGGAGGAGTGCGGCAAGCTCACAACGGAGCGCGACTTGCTGGCCGCGCAGTTGGCGGAGCAGAAGGAGTTGCTTAAGGCGGCTCAGGTCAAGGCGGAGAAGAAAGAGACCGCTCTCCTGGCCGAGTTCGAGATAGAGCGCTCCTCCTGGACCGACAGGGAGGCGATGCTGACTTCCAGCTTCCACGAGATTGAAGATATTGTCGACGGTGAGTTTCCTTGTTTCTTTCTTCGAGCCGCCGACTGTATGTCGGGCCGACTCATAATTCTTTCTTTTGCTTCTTTTTGTTTTGGGCAGACTTCTTCCCTGGCCAGTCGGAGGCGGTTACCCGAGCCATTGAGGCCGATCGCGAGGCGCGGAGGGCGAATGGCGAGGAGATCACCGCCAACACCCCCCTGACCATCGACGAGCAGCTCTTGAGCATCGAGACTCGTCTGCGGCCATCCCACCAACTGCTGCGCCGGCTTCAATGCGCCGGTGCCCAGGCGATCTCCGCCCTATGGCCAGGCATACCGGCCCTGCGCACTCCCAGTCGGACTGCCGACTGGCTGGAGGTCGCAGGTGGCCGTCTTGAGGCTTGGAAGGGTTCCTCGGCCCAGGCTGGAGCGCGCCGGGCCTTGGAATTCGTCAAGGCTTGGTATCCAGGGCTGGACGTGGACCGGCTGGCCGCGTTCCGATCAGAGGCCCAGGCAGAGCTGGCGGCTGTGGAAGGCGCTCTCGTCGAGCGTGCAGTGGCGATCGACGACTACACCGACACCAGCGTCTTCGTTCCTGAGCGGGCCGCAAACGGCGAGGAGGTGCCTCCGGAGTGGTTCGGGATGAATCCGGACTACGACGAAGACTCGGCGGAGATGATCGCCTCCAGCACCAAGGAGGAAGACGAGTCGGGGGATGGAGACGAGACGGAGGCGCCAGAAGACAGAGCGGACGACCAGCCTCAGCTCGACCGCGCCTCCAGCAACGAGCCGAGTCTGACCGGGCCGGCTGCCGCCAGAGATGATCAAGCCGAGATTGCCCAGCCGACCGCTCCGGCGCCTGACACCGCCGTCTCCGCTGACCCTCCGAACCCATCTGCCGCTTCTTAGGCTTCCGTCTTGTTTTTACCTTATCTGCTTTCATAGTCTTTGAAGAACTTGTTAATTTGCACAATTCCACCCGCGGGGTGTATTTTGAACTTGGCCAGAGGCCTATGTTATGTAAATATCTATCCGTCTTCCATCCTTCCTTGCTTATTGCTCTTTTGGCTTTTTCCTTTGCCGCCTTTCCATAGTTGCCACTTTGCCAGACGAACAACCGCTCTGCGGACTGCCGCTAGGTCAAATGCTTGGCTACTTCAGGGAAGGCAAGTACTTGGCCTTTTTAGAGTCTTTTAACAAGTTGGATAGAAGGCGGCAAGCCGACTATTTTTAGGAGTCGGCTCTGCAAAAAGGGGCTGGAAGCTGGCTTGGGCTATGCTTCATGCTTTGAGTCCTTAGCCATTTTTTGTGTGCGCACTCGTTCTTGCTTACTCTCCGCCTACCAACAGTCGCTCTGTGAGCTGCGGCTTCCGACAGGAGATGGCTTAAGGGCGGCACACTACTTGTCCGACTTCAGGAAGCATTTCATAGCGCAAGACGGCGAGTCCCCGGGCCGACTAGCCGAACCCGGTGCCAAGCAGCATAACAAAGAGTAGCATACTCGGAGGCATAATTCTTATCATACAGATAACAAAAGAAAGGCAGTCCCCGAGCTCGTCTCGGGGGGCCCAAAGTCTCGGTACTTTAATACAAGGGATAGCATGATACATACTGCATCAACTGTAAAATCTTCGGAGAAGATTTGCGTTCCATGGTCGTTCCGACTCTTTGCCGGAGTCGTCCCTCTTGCGTGCTCGGGGCTTCTGAGCGTCGATTAGGTAGTAGGAGTTGTTACCCAGTACCTTGCTGACGATGAAGGGGCCTTCCCAAGGCGCCAACAACTTGTGATGGCCGGCTGTTTGCTGAATCAGCTGGAGCACAAGGTCGCCCTCTTGGAAAGATCTTGGCCTGACCTTCCTGTTGTAGTATCGGCGCAGACTCTGCTGGTAGATGCTGGACCGGCTGAGTGCCAACAGCCGGCCCTCTTCCAGCAGGTCGACGCCGTCTTGACGTGCTTCTTCTGCTTCCTCTTTGGTGTACATGGTGACTCGTGGAGATTCGAATTCTATGTCCGTCGGGATGACGGCTTCGGCACCGTAGACGAGGAAGAAAGGCGTGAAGCCGGTTGACTTGTTTGGAGTCGTGCGCAGACTCCAGAGGACAGCTGGCAGCTCCTCAAGCCAACAGTCGGCCGGACGCTCGAGTGGTTCGACCAGTCGAGGCTTGATGCCGGACAGGATGAGGCCGTTTGCTCGCTCTACCTGGCCGTTTGACTGCGGATGGGCAACGGACGCTAAGTCCAGTCGGATGCCCTGCGTCGCGCAGAAACGGGCCAAGGTGCCTTTGCCAAAATTCGTGCCATTGTCGGTGATGATGCTGTGCGGTATGCCGTACCGCACCGTGATGTCGGCGATGAAAGTCACTGCAGTCGGACCGTTCAACTTCTTGATGGGCTTTGCTTCTATCCACTTGGTGAACTTGCCCACCACGACAAGCAGATGAGTTAGGCCGCCTCGGGCCGTTTTGAATGGTCCCACCATGTCCAGGCCCCAAACTGCAAAGGGCCAGGCAATGGGGATTGTCTTTAGCGCAGAAGCCAGCTGAAGCGGCTTGGAGCGGAACTTTTGGCACCCCTTGCATTTTTGGACTAACTCCTTGGCCTCTTCCAGGGCAGTCGGCCAGAAAAAACCGTGCCGAAAGGCTTTGGCGACGAGTGCTCTTGAAGCCGCATGGTGGCCGCACTCGCCTTGATGGATGTCTCTGAGAATTGCTTGGCCTTGCTCTGGCTCCATGCAGCGCTGGTAGACTCCAGTGACGCTGCGCCTGACCAGCTCTCTGTTGATTATGGTGTAGGCTGCCGCTCGGTGTTGCACTTGCCGAGCCACGATTTCACCAGCTCGTAGCTCTCTGTTTACTAGAAACTTGAGGATGGGTTGCGCCCATGAGGGTGATGTTATTTCTTCAATTGCCACCACCGCGACTTGGACGAGGGCGGCCGGGCTGGGCGGCGGCGGGCTGGAGTCTGTGGCCGCTTGCTGAATTGACGAAGTCCCCGGGCCGACTGGCGCAGTCCCCGAGCTGGGTTCTGAAGTCTTTGGGCTGGCTTCGCTCGTGATTTTCTTGGGGCCGTCTGCTGGGGCTCTTGAGTCGGACCCGACTTCTTCGGGGGGAGACGGCACAAACATGGAGTCTGATTCTGGGGAGGGCTTGATAGACGGCTTAAGGAGGCGCTAAAGAGCGGCGCCGGAAGGTATTGCTTGGCGGGTGGAGCCGACTCGTGCCAAGGCATCTGCTTGGTCGTTGTCGTTTCTTGGCACGTGAAGGAACTCACACCCCTCGAAGTATCCGCTGAGTTGCTGCACCAGGAAGCGGTAGCTCACCATGTTTGCATATTTGGCGTCCCAGTCGCCAAATGACTGCTGGACCACCAAATCGGAGTTGCCATAGCACAGGATCCAGCGAATGCCGAGTTCTTTGGCAAGCCAGAGCCCGTGAATGAGCGCTTCGTATTCGGCGACGTTGTTGGAGGCAGCGAAGTGGATCTGCAGCGCATACTTGAGCTTGTCGCCTTTGGGGGAGGTGAGGACAACGCCGGCTCCCAAGCCGGTGCGCATCTTGGAGCCGTCGAAATGCATCCGCCAATGGGTGGAGTCGGGCGCTGGTGGCAGGTACTGGGTCTCGGCCCAGTCGACAAGGAAGTCGGCCAGCGCTTGCGACTTGATGGCGGTGCGGGGCTGGTAGTAGATGGTGTAGGGAGCCAAATCTATGGCCCATTTGGCTACTCGGCCAGAAGCGTCTCGGCTTCCGATGATCTCGGCCAACGGGGCTGTGCAAACCACCGTAATTGGATGCTCTTGAAAGTAAGGCTTCAGCTTCTTGGCGGCAAAATGCACACCGTAGCACATCTTCTGGTAGTGGGGGTAGTTCTGCTTGGAGGTCGACAGTACCTCGCTCAGGTAATATACCAGTCTCTGGACAGGGAGCGCCTTGCCTTCCTCTTTGCGTTTGACTACAATGACTGTGCTAACTACTCGGCTGGTGGCGACGATGTATAGGAGCATGGGCTCTTTGGGAGTCGGAGCCGCCAACACAGGGGGAGTAGTCAACATCTTCTTCAGCTAGAGAAATGCTTCATCCGCCTTGTGGTTCCACTCAAAAAGGTGGTCTTCTTCATCAATTGATACAAAGGGAGAGCTTTCTCGCCTAGCCGACTGATGAATCGGCTGATGGACGCCAAGCAGCCGGTGAACTTCTGCACATCTAACAGTCGGCTGGGTACCTCCATCCTCTCGATGGCCTTGATCTTCACAGGGTTGCACTCTATGCCGCGTTCAGAGACCAGGAAGCCAAGGAGTTGGCCGGCTGGTACTCCGACAATGCACCTCTCAGGGTTAAGCTTGATCTGGAATCAGCGCAGGTTTTCAAAGGTCTCCTTGAGGTCTTCCAGTAGTGTCCCACGCCTCTCCGTCTTCACCACTACATCATCCACGTAGACGTGGGCATTTCTGCCGAGTTGCTTGAGGAGGCACTTCTGCATGCAACGCTGAAAGGTGGCGCTGGCATTCCTCAAGCCGAATGTCATGGTCAGGTAGCAGAAGGCTCCGAACTGCATGATGAAGGCGGTCTTCAGTCTGTCTGATGGGTTCAGCTTGATCTGGTGATATCCTGAATATGCATCTAAGAAACTCAACAGCTCGCATCCGGCTGTGGAGTCTATCACCTGATCGATTCTTGGCAAGGCAAAGGGGTCCTTGGGGCAAGCTTTGTTGAGGCTTGTGTAGTCAATGCACATCCGCCACTGCTTGTTTTTCTTCAGCACCAAGACCGGGTTTGCCAACCACTCTGGAAAAAACACCTCCATAATGAAGTCGGCCGCCAGGAGCCGGGCTATCTCTTCTCCAACAACTCTTCTCTTCTCTTCTGACAGGTGGCGCAAGGGCTGCCTGACGGGCTTCACATCAGGTCGGACATGTAACTTGTGCTCGGCGAATTCCGTCAGTACACCTGGCATGTCTTTAGGGGACCATGCAAAGATGTCTCGATTCTCATGGAGGAAATCAACGAGCTCGCCTTCCTATTTACTGTCAAGGTTTGTACCTATGACAGCGTACCTCTCTGGGTGCTCCGGGTCCAAGGGTATCTTCTTAGTCTCTTTGGCCGGCTTGAACGAACCCTCAGCTTCCGACTCCTTGGGGTCAGGCGACATCTCTGGCTGCTTTCCGGCCATTGCCACGACCCGATCAAGGAGCCGCTTCTCAGCTGCGATCACCAGGGACTCGGCCAGCCGACTGCTCTCAGCCGCGCAAGCAGACGACTTCCTGTAGTCGCCAGCGACGGTCAGAATCCCCTTGGAACTCGGCATCTTCATCTTGAGGTAGGCGTAGTGGGGAACCGCCATGAACTTGGCCAGTGCAGGTCGGCCAAGTAACGCATGGTATGGGCTTTCAAGGTCCACCACTTCAAACCAGACTGGCTCTCGGCGGAAATGATCTTTGTCTCCGAAGAGGACGTCTATCAGGATCTTGCCGATTGGTGAGCAGGAAAGGCCAGGTACAATGCCATGGAACACAGTCCGGCTGCTCTGCAGCTGTCTCTGCTTGATTCCTAATTTCTCCAAGGTGTCCTTGTACAGGATGTTGATGCTACTGCCTCCGTCTATCAGCACTCGTGAAAAGGGGGCGGCCCGCCTATCAGTGGCCAAGGTGGCACTCAAGACCAAGGCATAGGAGCCCGGATTTGGCATCACCTCTGGGTGATCTGCTCTGCTCCAACTAATAGGCTTCTCGGACCAATGCATAAACTCTGGAGTATTTGATGCCACTACATTTACTTCTTGCTACTGCAGCCGCCTGCTGCGTCAATCATCAGGCACACTGGTGAACACCATGTAGGCTCCATGTTCTTTTGGGTACTCGTCTTGCACTGCGCCGACTGGCCGAGCAGCCGGCTGCTGGGGCGGCGGTGGAGGCGGCGGCCCAGCAGGCGGGGGAGGAAGGAGGCCGTCTCCCTTGGCGATTCTGATGAGCCATTGGCACTTTCGGGTGGTATGGTTTGACGGATTCGCGCCGCTGTGGAACTTGCAGGGACCATCCAGAGTCTGCTCATAAGAGAAGGTCGGCAACCAGTTGGATTTGCCGCCTTTCTGTCGCTTGGCCGGAGGCTGCCCCTCCGGTTGTTGATCTTCGATTGTTGCGACCTGCCGACTGCTGGAAGTCGGCTGTTGGGCCTTGCGTTTGTTGTTGTTTTGTTGTTGTCGCCGACTGGTGTCTCCAGCCGGAGTTCTAGGAGCCTGAGGGGCCACTTTGCCAGCCGCATTAACTTGAATCTCCGTCTTAATGGAGGAGTCGGCTGTGGCGTATTTGTCTGCTATGACCAGCAGTTCGTCGAGGGTTTCCGGCTCGTCGCAGAGGAGCTTGTGCTTGAGGAGGGTGCCTTCTCGGCACCCGGCGGTGAAGTACTCAATAGCCTGCACCTCGTGCACGCCTTCGCAAGAATTCCGAAGCTCGCCCCAGCGCGTGAGGTAGTCGCGTGTTAACTCATCAGGGCCTTGCACGCACAAGGAAAGCTGGCGCGGCTTGGGAGGTCGCTTGTACGTGCTTGTGAAGTTGCGGATGAAGGCCTCGGTGAAATCGACCCAGCTGTTGATGCTGCGGGGCTTCAGACTGTTCAACCATGTCCGGGCCGTGCCCTGGAGCATGAGTAGAACATACTTCACGGCGACTCGCTTGTTGCCGTTCGCTGTGTTGACGGCCGTGGAGTAATCAACTAGCCAGTCTTCTGGATTCATGGAGCCGGTGTACTTGGGTGTGTCTCGGGGGAGCGTGAACCCTTTGGGAAAAGGCTCGTCTCGGATGCGGGGTCCAAAGCAAGGCGGACCCAGCTCATCTTCTTCTTCCAGCGCCAGGGATCGGTGGAGTCGGTCGATCCAATGGCGAGCGTCGTTTTCTCCGACTCCCTCTCGACGGCCAAGGCAGCCACCAAGAGTCGGATGCTCAACAGGCGGCGGGGAAACTCGCCGTTCTCTTCTCGGTGGGGGAGGCAGGTAGTCGCCCTGCCGTTCCACTGCTCTCGGACGGCCGTCTTGGTCGCGCTCGATGGTGATGCGAGTCCGACTGCGGCTGACAGCCGGCTCTTTGTCTTTTCTTCCGTGGACTCCGCCAGTCGGCGTCTGAGACGTTGCGCCTTGATCTCGGCGGGGAGGCAAGTCGTTGTTTAGTTGCTGCAGCGCATCTGTGCGGCCGCTGGCCGCGTTTTGCGCAGCAACCGCGTCGAGGAGCTGCTGGACTCGCTCCGTCATCATGCGGTGCTCTTTGCCCTCGAAGTTCTTCAGCTCGTCAGTCGCCGCTTGGGCGGCGCGGATGTTCTTCGCAGGGGTGGCGTATACGGGGCGATTGGCCCCGAATAGGTTGGCGATGGTCGTGCCGCGCTGTCGGACCGCGCCCAGGCGGCTAGGCCCAGTCGGAGCCGGCGAGCCGCCCACGGCACGATCCATTTCGCGCTGGTAGGCATCTGATAGGCGTCTCATGCTCGCCAGCTTCTTGGCGCCTTTGATGATCTGAAGGCGGCGTGTCTCCAGCGTCTCGGCATCTGCGTCTTCTGGAATAGGCGCAGTTAGGTCTTGCAGAGCTGCGTCGAGCGGGTCCTGAGCTCCTTCACCGGAGCGCTCATCATGACTAATGACGAGCACTTCCATGACGGCGCTTCCGCCGCTCTCCTCGTGAGAGAGCGGCTCGTCATAGACCACCACATTGGTGGGGAAAGTGTCAAGCAACACGGCATCGGAGTCGACCAGCCTCGGGTCGGTGGAGCCTACGGACTCCAAGTCCATGGCAGGCTCGCCGGTGACGTGGAGTTGGTCGAGGAGGCCCGCAAGGAGGCTCTCGGGGCCACCCGTGCCCACATCAGACGTAGGCTCATCGGAGAGGCGAACCTCGCCGACAAGTTCGGCGAGGCAGCTCGCTACACAGGCGGCCTCAGCGCCGCGCAGCGCGTCGATGCAGACTCTATATGGTGAGCCTGGCTGGCTACGCTCGCCAGGGAGGAAGAGGGTTCCCGTCCAGAACAGGTCTCCGAACGACGGTGCACCAGGCCCCACGGTGGGCGCCAAATGTCGGGGGTTGGGTGCGACATATGCCAAAGGATGGCTTATCATGGTGGGGGCGAGTAGAACGTCGCCGGTGCCTGGAAACGGGATGAGGCGAAGACATGCACGCCGGCGGATCTTACCCAGCTTCAGGGCTCTCCGAGGAGATAACACCCCTACTGCTGCTCTGTGGGGTCTCCGCATGGTCACTATGGCAAAGTGAATACAAGGTTGCTCCTAGAGCTGTTTCTGGAAGAAGGAGAAGGCAAGGCTCGCTCTCTCCTTCCTATATGGTCTGTCTAGTGCTAGATGATTCCGAACCCTTTGCATGGGTGCCCTGGGGGGTTTATATAGGCCTACCCCCCAGGGGTACAATGGTAAAACCGGCTGGGCGCGGGTCCCAGCCGTCTGTCTCTCAGGCGCCGTCTTCTCCGCCGACTCCTGGGGCCGCCGACTGGGGTCCCCGACTGGCCTGGTACGAGGGCGTCAGCCCTTGTCCGCCGCGGGCGGGTCGTGCCGGCTGCAGATTACTGTAGCCGTGCTTCTAATGATGCGGGCTTGGTCATGGGGTCATGGCAACAGTGCCGCCGCCTATCGGGCGATCACTGTCGCCATGCCCCTGTTGCGTCTTGTTAATGGCTTGTGGGACCCGTGGGAGGGGCTGGCCGACTCCTGGGGGCCGACTCCCAATGGGTCCGACTCTTGGCGCTCTCGCCGTCTTCGGTACTCTCGCTGACTGGTAGGCCCGCCGTCTCCGGGCCGTACAGACAAGCCGTCATGGGTACAGGGCCCCGCCCCAAGGGCTGATGTCAGGGCTGGCATGGCGACAGTGACGCGCCTCGTGGAGATCTCCGCGAGTACGGTGCACTGTGGCCATACCTGCCCTTAAATAACATAGTGGTTGGAGTTGCAGGCCGACTTCTGTAGTCGGCCTCTGGGGAGTCGCCTCTGGGACTCGGCTTTCCCGGAGTCGCCTTGGGGACTCGGCTTGTCTTGGAGTCGCCTCCAGGACTCGGCTCATCTTGGAGTCGCCCCTGGGACTCGGCTCATCTTGGAGTCGCCTCCGGGACTCGGCTCATCTTGGAGTCGCCCCTGGGACTCGGCTTGTCTTGGAGTCGCCGCAGGTACTTGAGGGGCGCAGTCTGTCCCGATGTCTTGAAAGGTTCTGGGGCTCGGGTTGGCCTACCCGTGGCCCATTACTTCGACATAGTACGAACTCTTTTATAGATTGATCCGAAGAATAATTTTGAGGTGGTTTCGTACCCTACCATAATCCCTACGCTTGTTCTCTGCTATTAGTGGCTTTGGAGTGACTCTTTGTTGCATGTTGAGGGCTTGTTATATGATCTATCTATGTTATTATTGTTGAGAGAACTTGCACTAGTGACAGTATGAACCCTAGGCCTTGTTTCCTATCATTGCAATACCATTTACGCTCACTTTTATCATTCGTTACCTTGCTGTTTTTATTATTTCAGATTACAAATACCTATATCTATCATCCATATGGCACTTGTATCACCATCTCTTCACCGAACTAGTGCACCTATACAATTTATCATTGTATTGGGTGTGTTGGGGACACAAGAGACTCTTTGTTATTTGGTTGCAGGGTTGTTTGAGAGAGACCATCTTCATCCTACGCCTCCTATGGATTGATAAACCTTAGGTCATCCACTTGAGGGAAAATTGCTACTGCCCTACAAACATGTGCACTTGCAGGCCCAACAACGTCTACAAGAAGAAGGTTGTGTAGTAGACATCAAAACCTATGGCCCCCGGGTCTATCTTTTATCATATAAGCTTTCAATCTACTTTTATTTGCATCTTTACTTTTCCAATCTATACCATAAAAATACCAAATATATTTGTCTTATCATATTATCTCTATCAGATCTCACTTTCGCAAGTGGCCGTGAAGGGATTGACAACCCCTTTATTGCGTTGGTTGTGAGTTCTTGTTTGTTTGTGTAGGTGTGTGGGACTTCTGAGGAGCCTCCTACTGGACTGATACCTTGGTTCACAAAAACTGAGGGAAATACTTACGCTACTTTGCTGCATCACCCTTTCCTCTTCAAGGAAAACCAACGCAAGCTCAAGACGTAGCAAGAAGGATTTCTGGCGCCGTTGCCGGGGAGGTCTTCGCTCAAGTCAAGACATACCAAGTACCCATCACAAACTCATCTCCCTCGCATTACATTATTTGCCATTTGCTTCTCATTTTCCTCTCCCCCACTTCACCCTTGCCGTTTTATTCGCCCTCTCTTTCCCAATCTTCTCTCTCTTTCGCTTGCCTTTTTGTTTGCTTGTGTGTTGGATTGCTTGTCGCGATGGCGCAAGATAATACAAATTGTGTGACTTTTCCAATACCAATAATAATGATTTCCTTAGTACTCCGATTGCTCCTCTTAATGATGTTGAGTCTTGTGAAATCAATGTTCCTTTGCTGAATCTTGTTATGAAAGATCAATTCTCTGTCCTTCCTAGTGAAGATGCAGCTACCCATCTAAACAACTTTGTTGATTTGTGTGAGATGCAAAAGAAGAAAGATACAGATAATGATATTGTTAAATTGAAGTTATTTACATTTTCACTTAGAGATCGTGCTAAAGTTTGGTTTTTGTCTTTGCCTAAGAATAGTATTGATTCATGGAATAAGTGCAAAGATGCTTTTATCTCTAAGTATTTTCCTCCCGCTAAGATCAGCTCTCTTAGGAATGATATTATGAATTTTAAACAACTTGATCATGAGCATGTTGCCCAATCTTGGGAAAGAATGAAATTGATGATTCGCAATTGCCCTACTCATGGTTTGAACTTATGGATGATCATACAATATTTTTATGCCGGATTGAATTTTGCTTCTAGAAATCTTTTAGATTCGGCCGCGGGAGGCACGTTTATGGAAATCACCTTAGGAGAAGCTACCAAACTCCTTGATAACATTATGGCTAATTATTCTCAATGGCACACCGAAAGATCTACTAGTAAAAAAGTGCATGCTATAGAAGAAATTAATGTTTTGAGTGGAAAGATGGATGAACTTATGAAATTGTTTGCTACTAAGAGTGATCCTATTGATCCCAATGATATGTCTTTCTCTACTTTGATTGAGAATAATAATGAATCTATGGATGTGAATTTTGTTGGTAGGAATAATTTGGGTAACAATGCTTATAGAGGAAACTTTAATCCTAGACCGTTCCCTAGTAATTCCTCTAATAATTATGGAAATTCCTACAATAATTCCTATGGTAATTTTAATAAGATGCCCTCTAATTTTGAGAATAGTGTTAAAGAATTTATGATCTCTCAAAAGAATTTTAATGCCTTGCTTGAAGAAAAATTTCTTAAAGTTGATGATTTAGCTAGGAACGTTGATAGACTTTTGCTTGATGTTGATTCTTTGAAACTTAGATCTACTCCTCCTAACCATGATATCAATGAGTCTCTCAAAGCTATGAGAATTTCCATTGATGAGTGCAAGGAAAGAACCGCTAGATTGCGTGCTAAGGAAGATTGCTTTGTAAAAGCGTGTTCTTCTAGTTTCCATGAAAATAATGATGATGATCTCAAAGTTATTGATGTGTCCCCTATTAAATCTTTGTTTTGTAATATGAATCTTAATAATGATGGTACTGGAAATGAGTCAACTTTAGTTAAAAGGCGTCCCAATGATTTGGAGTTTTTAGATCTTGATGCTAAATTTGGTAAAAGTGGGATTGGAGAGGTCAAGACTTTAAATAGCATTGAACTCACTATCTTGGATTTCAAGGAATTTAATTATGATAATTGTTCTTTAATAGATTGTATTTCCTTGTTGCAATCCGTGTTGAATTCTCCTCATGCTTATAGTCAAAATAAAGCTTTTACCAAACATATTGTTGATGCATTGATGCAATCTTATGATGAAAAACTTAACTTGGAAGTTTCTATACCTAGAAAACTTTATGATGAGTGGGAACGTACTATTAAGGTTAAAATTAAAGATCATGAGTGTTATGCTTTGTGTGATTTGGGTGCTAGTGTTTCCACGATTCCAAAAACTTTATGTGATATTCTAGGCTTCCATGATTTTGATGATTGGGGATGCCCCGGAAGGCATCCGTTCTTTCGTCTTCGTTCATCGGTAACTTTACTTGGAGCTATATTTTTATTTGCCACATGATGTGTGTTTTGCTTGGAGCGTCTTGTATGATATAGGCTTTGCTTTTTAGATTACCACAATCATCCTTGTTGTACACACCTTTTGGGAGAAACCCACTTGTTTGGAATTTATTAGAATACTCTATGTGCTTCACTTATATCTTTTGAGCTAGATAGTTTTTGCTCTAGTACTTCACTTATATCTTTTAGAGCACGCCGGTGGCTTAATTTTGAAGAACTTGTTGATCTCTCATGCTTCACTTCTATTATTTTGAGAGTCTTTTAGAACATCATGGTATTTGCTATGGTTATAAATTTGGTCCTAGAATGATGAGCATCCAAGTTGGGTATAATAAAAACTATCATAGAAAGTGCATTAAACATTATGATCAATTTGATGCTTGACAATTGTTTTGAGATATAAAGGTGGTAATGTTAGAGTCATGCTAGTTGGGTAATTATGAAATTGAGAAATACTTATGTTGAAGTTGGCAAGTCCCGTAGCATGCACGTATGGTAAAAGTTGTGTGACAAAATTGTTGCATGTGGTGCTCTTTTAATTGTCTTCCTTATGAGTGGAGGTCGGGATCGCGCGATGGTTAACTCCTACCAACCCTTTCCCTAGGAGCATGCGTAGTAGTACTTTGCTTTGAGGGCAAGTAGAATTTTGCAATAAGTATATGAGTTCTTTATGACTGATGTGAGTCCATGGATATACGCACACTCATCCTTCCACTTTGCTAGCCTCTCTTGCGTCGCACAACTTTCCCCGGTATCATGCACCCATTATTTACCTTCCTCAAAACAGCCACCATACCTACCTATTATGGCATTTCCATAGCCATTCCGAGATATATTTCCATGCAACTTTCCACCATTCCGTTTATTATGACACGCTCCATCATTGTCATATTGCTCTTTGCATGATCATGTAGTTGACATCGTATTTGTGGCAAGGCCACCTTCATAATTTTTCATACATGTCACTCTTGATTCATTGCATATCCCGGTACACCACCGGAGGCATTCATATAGAGTCATATTTTGTTCTAAGTATTGAGTTGTAATTCTTGAGTTGTAAATCAATAAAAGTGTGATGATCTTCTTTATTAGAGCATTGTCCCAAGTGAGAAGGATGATGAAGACGATGATTCACCCACAAGTCGGGATGGGACTTCGGACTTTATAAAAATAAAAGAGGCCAAAGAAGCCCATAAAAAAAGAGGCCAAAGAAGCCCAGAAAAAAAAGAGAGAAAAGAGAGAAGGGGCAATGCTACTATCTCTTTTCCACACTTGTGCTTCAAAATAGCACCATGATCTTCATGATAGAGAGTCTCCTATGTTGTCACTTTCATATACTAGTGGGAATTTTTTATTACAGAACTTGGCTTGCATATTCCAATGATGGGCTTCCTTAAAATGCCCTAGGTCTTCGTGAGCAAGCAAGTTGGATGCACACCCACTTAGTTTCTTTTGTTGAGCTTTCATACATTTATAGCTCTAGTGCATCTGTTGCATGGCAATCCCTACTCACTCACATTGATATCTATTGATGGGCATCTCCATAGCCCATTGATACGCCTAGTTGATGTGAGATTATCTTCTCCCTTTTTGTCTTCACAACCACCACCATATACCACATATAGTGTTATGTCCATGGCTTGCGCTCATGTATTGTGTAAGAGTTGAAAAAAGCTGAAGCGCGTTAAAAAGTAGGAACCAATTGCTTGGATGAAACCGGGGTTGTGCATGATGGGAGTATTTTGTGTAATGAAAATGAAGCATGGCCTAACTATATGATTTTGTAGGGATAAGCTTTCTTTGGCTATGCTACTTTGATAAGACATGATTACTTGCTAGTATGCTTCAAGTATTACTTTTTTTCTGTTTTATAAGCTTTTATCTTGAATCATTTGGATCTGAACATTCATGCCACAATAAATAAAATTACATTGATAATTATGCTAGGTAGCATTCCACGTCAAAAATTCTGTTTTTATCATTTACCTACTCGAGGATGAGCATGAATTAAGCTTGGGGATGCTTGATACGTCTCCAACGTACCTATAATTTTTGATTGTTCCATGCTATTATATTACCCATTTTGGATGTTTATGGGCTTTACTTTACACTTTTATATCATTTTTGGGACTAACCTACTAACCGGAGGCCCAGCCTGAATTGCTGTTTTTTTGCCTATTTTAGTGTTTCGAAGAAAGGAATATCAAACGGAGTCCAAACGGAATGAAACCTTCGGGAGCGGTCTTCTTGTAACAAACGTGATCCAGGGGACTTGGAGTGGACGTCAAGCAACAGAGGAGGCAGCCACGAGGGTGCCCTGCACGCCCCCTATAGGTGGGCGCGCCCCCCACCCTCGTGGGCCTCTCGAGCGTCCATTGACCTACTTCTTCCTCCTATATATACCCACGTACCCTGAAACCATCGAGGAGCACCACGAAAAACTATTTCCACCGACGTAACCTTCTCTATCCGCGAGATCCCATCTTGGAGCCTTCGCCGATGCTCCGCCAGAGGGGGAATCGACCCCGGAGGGCCTCTACATCATCTCCAAGGCCCTTCCGATGAGTTGTGAGTAGTTTACCACAGACCTTCGGGTCCATAGTTATTAGCTAGATGGCTTCTTCCCTCTCTTTGAATCTCAATACAAAGTTCTCCTCGATCTTCTTGGAGATCTATTTGATGTAACTCTTTTTGCGGTGTGTTTGTCGAGATTTGATGAATTGTGGGTTTATGATCAAGTTTATCTATGAGAAATATTTGAATCTCCTCTGAATTCTTTTATGTGTGATTAAGTTATCTTTGCAAGTCTCTTCGAATTATCAGTTTGGTTTGGCCTACTAGATTGATCTTTCTTGCAATGGGAGAAGTGCTTAGCTTTGGGTTCAATCTTGCGGTGTCCTTTCCCAGTGATAGCAGGGGCAGCAAGGCACGTATTGTATTGTTGCCATCGAGGATAAAAAGATGGGGTTTATATCATATTGCATGAGTTTATCCCTCTACATCATGTCATCTTTCTTAATGCGTTACTTTGTTCTTTATGAACTTAATACTCTAGATGCATGCTGGATAACGGTCGATGTGTGGAGTAATAGTAGTAGATGCAGGCAGGAGTCGGTCTACTTGTCACGGATGTCATGCCTATATACATGATCATGCCTAGATAATCTCATAATTGTTCGCCTTTCTATCAATTGCTCGACAGTAATTTGTTCACCCACCGTAATACTTATGCTATCTTGAGAGAAGCCACTAGTGAAACCTATGGCCCCCGGGTCTATCTTTTATCATATAAGCTTTCAATCTACTTTTATTTGCTTCTTTACTTTTCCAATCTATACCATAAAAATACCAAATATATTTGTCTTATCATATTATCTCTATCAGATCTCACTTTCGCAAGTGGTCGTGAAGGGATTGACAACCCCTTTATTGCGTTGGTTGCGAGCTCTTGTTTGTTTATGTAGGTGCGTGGGACTTCTGAGGAGCCTCCTACTGGATTGATACATTGGTTCTCAAAAACTGAGGGAAATACTTACGCTACTTTGCTGCATCACCCTTTCCTCTTCAAGGAAAACCAACGCAAGCTCAGGACGAAGCAGGACGCTAAGTCCAGTCGGATGCCCTGCGTCGCGCAGAAATGGGCCAATGCTCCTTTGGCAAAATTTGTGCCATTGTCGGTGACGATGTTGTGTGGTATGCCATACCGGATGGTGATATCTGTGATGAAGGTCATAGCAGTCGGCCCATTCAACTTCTTGATTTGCTTTGCTTCAATCCACTTGGTGAATTTTTCGACTGCGACAAGCAAATGAGTCATGCTGCCGCATGCCATCTTGAATGGACCCACCATGTCCAGCCCCCAGACGGCAAAGGGCCAGATGAGGGGGATGGTCTTGAGTGCAGAAGACGGCAGGTGTTGCTTGGAGCTGAACATTTGGCACCCCTTGCAGTGCTTGACCAAGTCCTTCGCGTCTTCCAAAGCAGTCGGCCAGAAGAAACCATGGCAGAAAGCTTTGGCCACAAGTGATCTTGAGGCCGCGTGGTGACCACACTTGCCTTGGTGGATATCTTTGAGGATCACCATGCCTTTCTCTGGCTCTATGCAACATTGGAAGACTCTGGTGATGCTACGCCTGATGAGCTCTCTGTTTACTATGGTGTAGGCTTCTGCCCGACGCTGAACTTGTCGGGCCGAGATCTCATCAGCCGGCAGCTCTCTATTCACCAGAAAGTTGAGAATGGGCTGCGCCCATGATGGAGCTGCGACTTCTTCTATTGTCAGCACGGCCACTTCAACTAGAGCGGTTGGGCTGGGAGGTGGTGGGTTGGAGTTGGCTACCGCCTGTGGTGTCGCTGAAGTCCCCGGGCCGACTGCTGCAGTCCCTGGGCTAGGCTCTGAAGTCCCCGGGCCGGGTGCGGCTGTTGCAGTCCCCGAGCCGCCTGCCAAAGTCCCCCGGCCGGCTATCGAAGTCCCCGAGCCGGATCCGACTGCTTCGGGGTCGGCCGGCATGAAGATGGAATCTGATTCCGGTGAAGGCTTGACAGACGGCTTGAGGAGGCGCTGACGGGAGATGCCGGCTGGTATGGCTTGTCGAGTGGAGCCGATTCGTGCCAGGGCATCTGCTTGCTCGTTGTCGGCCCGTGGCACGTGAAGGAACTTGCACCCTTCAAAATATATGCTGCGTTGCTAGCCGAGGAAGCAGTAGCTTGCCATGTTTGCATCTTTGGCATCCCAGTCACCAGACGACTGTTGGACCACCAAATTCAAGTCGCCATAGCACAGGATCCGGTGGATGCCGAGTTCTTTGGCCAGCCAGAGCCCATGTATGAGCGCCTCATACTCGGCCACATTGTTGGAGGCATCAAAGTGGATTTGCAATGTGTATCTGACCTTGTCACCTTTGGGAGAGGTGAGGACGATGCCGGCTCCCAAACCGGTGTGCATCTTGGATCCGTCAAAGTGCATCCGCCAATGGGTGGAGTCTGGTGCCGGTGGCAGGTACTGGTTCTCGGCCCAGTCGACGAGGAAGTAGGCCAGCACTTGGGACTTGATGGCAGTGCGAGGCTGGTAGAAGATGGTGTAAGGAGCTCGGCCCCCTCGTAGGAGTTGCGGAGCTCGGCCCAACGTGTCACGTAGTCGCAACTGGACTCGGTTGGGCCTTGAACGCACACAGAGAGTTGGCGAGGCTTGGGTGCCCGCTTGTATGTGCTGGTGAAGTTGCGGATGAAGACTTTAGTGAAATCCACCCAGCTGTTGACATTGTAGGGCTTGAGGCTATTCAGCCAAGTGCGCGTCGTGCCCTGAAGCATGAGGGGGACGTACTTCACGGTAATGCACCTGTTGTCGTTTGCTATGCTAACTGTGGTGGAGTAGTCAATCAGCCAGTCCTTCGGCTTCACCGAGACGTTGTACTTGGGCGTGTCTCTTGGGAGCGAGAACCCTTTGGGGAAGGGCTCATCGCGAATGCGGGGGCCAAAACAAGGCGGACCAACCGCATCCTCTTCTTCTAGCGCCAAGGATCGCACCAGGCGGTCGATCCAATGGCAGGCATCGTTTTCTCCAATTCCTTCACGGTGGCCCAGCCAACCGCTGAGCGTCGGGTGCTCAACAGGCAGCGGGGAGGCATACCTCTCCCTGCGAGGCGGAGGAGGAGGCGGATAGTCACCTCGCCACTCCACAGCTTGGGGGCGGTCGTCTTCGTCGCGCTCGATGCTGATGTGCGTCTGACTGCGGCTAGCGGCCGTCTCTTTATCTTTTTGCTCGCGGGCGACACCTGTAGTCGGTGTCCGGGAGGTCGCGTCATGCTCTCGATGGAGGGGAGGATTGTCGGTGCAGGCACCAGCTTCTTGCCGCTCGACAGGCGTGTCGATGAGCTGCTGGACGCGCCCCGTCATGCGGCATAGCTCGTCACCTTCCATGTATTCCAGCTCGTCTGCTGCTGCCTGGGCAGCACACAGGTTCTCGATGGGCGTGGCATAGACTGGGCGGTCGGCCCCCAGCATGCTAGCGATAGTGGCACCATGCTGTTTGACAACGCCCAGGCGGCTAGGCTCGCCAGCAACCGGCGTGCCGCAGGCGGCACGATCAACCTCGCGCTAATAGGCCTCGGTGAGGCGTCTCATGGAGGCTAGCTTCTTGCCGCTCTCGATGAGCGCAAGGCGGTGGGCCTCCAGTGTCTCGGCATCAGCGTTGCCTGTGATGGGTGCAGACAAGTCGCGTATCATTGCCTGCAGCATGTTGTGGGCGTCCGCGCCGGATGCAGCGCCGTGGCTGATGACGAGCACCTCGGTGACGGTGCTGCCGCTGCTGTCGGCACGAGGAAGTGGGTCATCGATGACCACCACCTTGGTGGGGAAGGCGTCGAGGGAAGCAGTGTCGGAGTTGACAAGCATCGGGTCGGTGGAGCCGATCGACTCCAAGTCGGAGGTGGGTTCGCTAGCGATGTCAAGCTTGCCAAGGAGGTCGATGAGGCAGCTCTCGGAGCTGGCTGCACCGGCGCCTGGTGCAGGCTCTTCAGAGAGGCGGATCTCGCCAATGAGATTAGCGAGGCAGCTCGACGCGCAGGCGGCATCGACGCCATGCAGCGCGTCGGTGCAAACGCCATGGGGCGTGCCGGGCTGGCTACGCTCGCTAGGAAGGAACAGGGTTCCCATCCAGAGTAGGTCTCCGAACGATGGTGCACCTAGCCCCACGGTGGGTGCCAAATGTCGGGTGGTAGGTGCGACATATGCCAAAGGATGGCTAATCATAGTGGGAGCTAGTAAGACGCCGCCGATGCCTGGAAACGGGGTGAGGCGAAGACATGCACGCCGGCGGATCTTACCTAGGTCCGGGGCTCTTCTAGGAGATAACACCCCTAGTCCTGCTCTGTGGGGTGATACATCTCCAACGTATCTATAATTTTTGATTGTTCCATGCTATTATATTACCCCTTTTGGATGTTTATGGGCTTTATTTTCCTCATTTATATCATTTTTGGGACTAACCTACTAACCGGAGGCCCAGCCCGTATTGCTGTTTTTTTTGCCTATTTCAGTATTTCGAAGAAAAGGAATATCAAACGGAGTCCAAACAGAATGAAACCTTCGGGAGCGTGATTTTTGGGATGAACGTGATCCAGAGGACTTGGAGTGCAAGTCAAGAAGCAGCCGAGGCGGCCACGAGAGGGTAGGGCGCCCCCCCCCCCTATAGAGCGCGCCCCCTGTCTCGTGGGCCCCTCGAGCGGCCACCGACGTACTTATTCCTCCTATATAAGCCTACGTACCCTGAAAACATCCAGGGAGCCAACAAAACACAATTTCCACCACCGTAACCTTCTGTATCCACGAGATCCCATCTTGGAGCCTTCCCCGGCGCTCCACCGGAGGGGGAATCGACCATGGAGGGCTTCTACATCAACACAATAGCCCCTCCGATGAGTTGTGAGTAGTTTACCACAGACCTTCGGGTCCATAGTTATTCGCTAGATGGCTTCTTCTCTCTTTTTGGATCTCAATACAATGTTCTCCCCCTCTCTTGTGGAGATCTATTTGATGTAAACTCTTTTTGCGGTGTATTTCTCGAGATCCGATGAATTGTGGGTTTATGATCAAGTTTATCTATGAGAAATATTTGAATCTCCTCTGAATTCTTTTATGTATGATTGAGTTATCTTTGCAAGTATCTTCGAATTGTCAGTTTGGTTTGGCCTACTAGATTGATCTTTCTTGCCATGGGAGAAGTGCTTAGCTTTGGGTTCAATCTTGCGGTGTCCTTACCCAGTGACAGAAAAGGTTGCAAGACACGTATTTTATTGTTGCCATCGAGGATAAAAAGATGGGGTTTATATCATATTGCATGAGTTTATCCCTCTACATCATGTCATCTTGCTTAATGCGTTACTCTGTTCTTTATGAACTTAATACTCTAGATGCAGGCAGGAGTCGGTCGATGTGTGGAGTAATAGTAGTAGATGCAAGCAGGAGTCGGTCTACTTGTCACGGACGTGATGCCTATATACATGATCATGCCTAGATAATCTCATAATTATTCGCTTTTCTATCAATTGCTCGACAGTAATTCGTTCACCCACTGTAAAACTTATGCTATCTCGAGAGAAGCCTCTGGTGAAACCTATGGCCCCCGGGTCTATCTCTTATCATATTTTCTTCCAATATACTTATATTTGCATCTTTACTTTTTGCATCTATATTATAAAATACTAAAAATATATTTATCTTATCATACTATCTCTATTAGATCTCACTTTCGCAAGTGGCCGTGAAGGGATTGACAACCCCTTTATTGTGTTGGTTGCGAGTTCTTTGTTTGTTTGTGTAGGTGCACGGGACTTTTGAGGAGCCTCCTACTGGATTGATACCTTGGTTCTCAAAAACTGAGGGAAATACTTACGCTACTATTGCTACATCACCCTTTCCTCTTCAAGGAAAACCAACGCAAGCTCAAAACATAGCATGGGGTCTCCGCATGATCACTAGATCAACAAGTAGCTACAAGTTGCTCCTTGAGCTGTTCGGCTGGAGGAGGAAGAAGGGCAAGGCTAGCTCTACTCCTCTCTCTATGTGGATGTGTGTAATCTAAGAGGCTGAACCCTTTGCATGGGTGCCCCAGGGGGTTTATATAGGCCTACCCCCTAGGGGTACAATGGTAATCTGGCTGGGCGTAGGCCCAAACCGTCAGTGTCTACGCTCGCCGGCTTCTCCGCCGGCAGCTGGGGCCCGCCGCCTGGTGGGTCCCACCGGCTGCCGGTCTCTCGGCCGATAGGTTGGACCCACTGCCTGTGGGCCCTGTTGGCTGCTCATTACTGTAGCCTTGCCCCTGATGACGGTGGCTTGGTCGGGGCGAGCGTGGCTACAAAGCAGCCGCCTGGTGGGCGTTCACTGTAGCCACACCCCATCTGGTTAATGGCGCATAAACTTCTAGGGGAGAGGAGGGCCGGCTGTTGGGAGCCGGCCTCCCCCTTTGCTGACTGGTCTGGTCATGCCGCCTTCGGGTATCTCTCTGGCAGGTAGGGCCCGCCGCCTGCGGGCCGTACCGACAGCCCGTCGTGGGAGTACGGTATCCCTGCCATGGATGATGTCATAGTCAACGTGGCAACAATGTTGCACCAGGCGAGGGATGGCCGCCCGGTATGTTGCACTATGGCCACGCCTGCTTCAGG
Organism: Triticum aestivum; assembly: GCF_018294505.1. NCBI lineage: Eukaryota > Viridiplantae > Streptophyta > Magnoliopsida > Poales > Poaceae > Triticum > Triticum aestivum. The sequence goes on along the minus strand of NC_057804.1, from coordinate 393,956,554 downwards.
ATTCGGGGGTGGTAGGCTGCACTGTAGCCACGCCCCATCTTGTCGCTGTTATGTGGGTGCAAACTTTGAGGGTGTCCGGGTGGGCCGCCTGCTAGGAGTCGGCCCACTTTGGGACTGCTCATTGGGCCTTGCCGCCTTCATGCAGCCAGCCGCTTGGGCCAGCCGGCCATGGGAAGGCCGCCCTTTGTCTTGGATGCTTGAGGGGCGCAGTTGGCCCCGATGTCTTGAAATGCCATGGGGAGCAGATAAGGCAACCCGTGGTCATTTACTCCGACAGGCATTAACCCCGATGATCCCGTCGGGGACGAGGACTCGGAGGATAGTAACTACCTACCGATCTTCGAAGAGGATGAGAGCCTCGGCGACGAAGACTTCATCGTACCAGAGGAACCCCTCGAACAAGAGCGCTTTAAGCATCGGCTAATAGCCACGGCAAGAAGCCTGAATAAGAAGCGGAAACAACTTCCAGTTGATCAGGATTTACTCAATGACAGATGGACTAATGTCCTGGCAGCCGAGGAATACGGCCTCGAGCGCCCTCCTAAGAGTTACCCAAAGCATAGACTGCTATCCCAATTCGATGAGGAGGCCTTGGAACCAATACCGACATCGCGTAACGCTGCAGATGGAACTGACCGACCATCTCGTGGCCGGGACAGAGCGGCAACTCAAGCCAAACACCAGATCGCACCACCTTGCCCTAGAGGCAGAGAGACAGCGGTTGCAGGATACACGTATGACTTGCGACAGGACCTGGACAATAGAGCCGGTCATACCAGATCAATCTATGGATCAAGGGGGCATGCACCAGCGCGAGAAGATGACCATCAAGCCTGGCGCGACAAGCACAACCTCACCCGTGCCGAAAACCGCATATGGACTTCATCTGAACTGCGTCGTGACGTCGCCCGATACAGAGGCGCCGTGCACCCGCTATGCTTCACCGATGTGGTGATGGAGCACCAGTTCCAAGAAGGGTTTAAACCCGTGAACATTGAATCATACGATGGCACAACAGATCCCGTAGTACAGATTGAAGATTTTCTTCTCCACATCCACATGGCTCGTGGTGATGACTTACATGCCATCAAGTACCTCCCTGTAAAACTTAAGGGACCAGCATGGCACTAGATGAATAGCCTCCCAGAAAACTCTATTGGTAGCTGGGAAGACTTGGAGGACGCCTTCATAGACAACTTCCAAGGTACCTAGTTCGGCCCCCAGACGGCAATGACATTAGTCAGATAATCCAGCAACCCAGCAAATCAACCTGGAAGCTCTGGACCAGGTTCTTAATCAAAAAGAACCAGATTGTGGATTGTCCGGACGTTGAAGCCCTCACGGCCTTCAAACACAGCATCCGAGATGAATGACTTGCCCGACACCTCGGCCAAGAGAAGCCGAAGTCCATGGCAGCCCTCACCGCACTTATCACCCGCTTTTGCACGGGAGAAGATAGCTGGCTAGCTCGTAGAAGAAATAGTACCAGCGACCCAGGCACCTCTGAAGCCAGGGACGACAATGGCAAGCCACGACGCAACAAGCACAAGTGTCGAAATGATAATGAAGACACGGCGGTCAACGCCGGATTCAGTGGCCCCAAATCCGGTCAACGGAAGAAGCCATTCAAAGAAGGCAAAGATGGTCCATCCAGTTTGGACAGAATACTTGATTGACCTTGCCAGATTTATGGCACCCCCGATAAACCTGCCAATCACACCAATAGAAACTGTTGGGTCTTTAAATAAGCTGGCAAGCTCAACGCCGAACACAAGGGGAAAAGGCCGCCCAGCAAGGACGACGAAGAAGAGCCTCACCCATCGAACACAGGGGGCAGAAGAAATTTCCCCCCGAGGTCAAAACAGTGAATATGATCTATGTCACTCACATCCCCAAGCGGGAGCGCAAGCGTGCATTAAGGGACGTCTATGCCATAGAGCCGGTCGCCCCAAAATTGAACCCATGGTCGGCGTGTCCGATCACCTTCGATCGAAAGGATCACCCGACCAGTATCTATCATGGAGGATCGGCAGCTTTGGTCCTTGACCCAATCATTGACGGATTCCACCTCACGTGAGTCCTTATGGACGACGGCAATAGTCTTAACCTGCTTTACCAGGACACTGTCCGCAAAATGGGCATTGATCCGTCATGAATCAAGCCCACTAAAACTACCTTTAAAGGAGTGATGTTTGGCGTAGAGGCCCGTTGCTCGGGCTCAATAACATTGGAAGTCGTCTTCAACTCGCCAGACAACTTCCGCAGCAAAGACTTGATCTTCGATATCGTCCCCTTCCGCAGTGGCTATCACGCACTGCTCGGACGGACCGCTTTCGCTCGATTCAACGCCGTCCCGCACTATGCTTATTTAAAGCTCAAGATGCCCGGTCCACGCGGAGCCATAACAGTCAACGGAAACACGGAACACTCCCTCCGTACGGAGGAGCACACTGCAGCTCTCACGGCCGAAGTATAGAGTGGCCCGCTCAAGCCGCACACCTTATCGGCCATCAAGCTGCCAAACTTTGTTAAAAGAGTCCGGTCAGCCCCGCAAGCTGACAGCTCGGTACTACCAGAGCTAGACTAGCAGTTTCGCCTCCTTCGATCACCGCACACACCCGCGGAATTCGTACCACGCAGGCATCATTACACACTCAAAATACCTTGGGCATCAACGGAGGCACAATATGGACGGGTCTATAGTATGGTTCGACCCTGTATGACCTTCCACCTTTCTTCGATTACTCCTTCTCTCCTACCACAGGTGCATTCGAACCTATATATCCTATGGACTTACAAGGACTCTCTTCGAGCCCGGTTTCGCACGGATAACCGAAGACCATTCCTTTTAAGGAACCCCTCTCTACAAGGTGAAAGCGGCGCAGACGTGCGGCATGATATCCAAAGGACTCTTCAGACCAGACCTTATTCAAGGGACCTGTATTGAGCTTTTCTCCTTATTATTAGACCCCCAGCATGCAAAATGGCTTTGGTGCTTATGGTACCCTCTGTAAGATCATGTTTTGACATATCAATCAGATCCTAGTGGGGATAATTTTTCGGTATCAAGTTTATTCATAAAACCGTACTCCGTCTCCCCAGTTATCTCACTCACATACCTCAACACCCATTGCGAGGGGCTCTATATGGCCACATATGTGTCACTGCTACCTCTTGAGCACTGCGTTGGATTTTCCCGAAGAGGAGAGGATGATGCAGCAAAGTAGCGTAAGTATTTCCCTTGGTTTTTGAGAACCAAGGTGTCAATCCAGTAGGAGACCACGCACAAGTCCCTCGTACCTACACAAAACGATAGCTACTCGCAACCAACACGTTTAGGGGTTGTCAATCCCTTCACGGTCACTTACGAGAGTGAGATCTGATAGAGATGATAAATAATATTTTTGGTATTTTTGATAGATAGATGCAAAGTAAAAAGTAAAAAAGCAAAGTAAAAGCAAAGCAAGTAAATAAAGCGATAGAGATTGATATGATGAGAATAGACTCAGGGGCCATAGGTTTCACTAGTGGCTTCTCTCAAGAGCATAGATATTCTACGGTGGGTGAACAAATTACTATTGAGCAATTGACAGAATTGAGCATAGTTATGAGTATATCTAGGCAATGATCATGTATATAGGCATCACGTCTGAGACAAGTAGATCGAAATGATTGTGCATCTACTACTATTACTCCACTCATCGACCGCTATCCAGCATGCATCTAGAGTATTAAGTTAAAAACAGAGTAACGCCTTAAGCAAGATGACATGATGTAGAGGGATAAATTCATGCAATATGATAAAAAAACCCATCTTGTTATCCTCGATGGCAACAATACAATATGTGCCTTGCAACCCTTTCTGTCACTGGGTAAGGACACTGCAAGATTGAACCCAAAGCTAAGCACTTCTCCCATTGCAAGAACTACCAATCTAGTTGGCCAAACCAAAAAGGATAATTCGAAGAGACTTGCAAAGATAACTCAATCATACATAAAAGAATTCATAGAAGATTCAAATATTTTCCATAGATAATACTGGATCATAAACCCACAATTCATCGGTCTCAACAAACACACCGCAAAAAGAAGATTACATCGAATAGATCTCCATGAGAGAGGGGGAGAACATTGTATTGAGATCCAAAAAGAGAGAAGAAGCCATCTAGCTACTAGATATGGACCCAAAAGTTTGAAGTAAACTACTCACACTTCATCGGAGGGGCTATGGTGTTGATGTAGAAGCCCTCCATGGTGGATGCCCCCTCCGGCGGAGCTCCGGAATAGGCCCCAAGATGGGATCTCATGGATACAGAAGGTTGCGGCGGTGGAATTAGGTTTTTGGCTCCTCTTCTGATCGTTTGGGGATACATAGGTATATATAGGAGGAAGGAGTACGTCGGTGGAGCAACAGGGGGCCCATGAGGTGGGGGGCGTGCCCAGGGGGGCGCCCTCCACCCTCGTGACCACCTCAGGCACTTCTGGGAGTAGGGTCCAAGTCTCCTGGATCACGTTCGGTGAGAAAATCACGTCCCCGAAGGTTTCATTCCGTTTGGACTCCGTTTGATATTCCGTTTCTTTGAAACACTGAAATAGGCAAAAAAACAGCAATTCTGGGTTGGGCCTCCGGTTAATAGGTTAGTCCCAAAAATAATATAAAATTGGAAAATAAATCCCAATATGGTCCAAAACAGTAGATAAAGTAGCATGGAGCAATCAAAAATTATAGATACGTTGTAGACGTATCAGGCATCCCCAAGCTTAATTCCTTCTCGTCCTCGAGTAGGTAAATGATAAAAAAGAATTTTTGATGCGGAGTGATACTTTGGCATAATTTCAATGTAAATCTTCTTAATTGTGATATGAATATTCAGATTCGAAAGATTCAAGACAAAAGTTCATATTGACATAAAAAATAATAATACTTCAAGCATACTAATCAAAGCAATCATGTCTTCTCAAAATAACATGGCCAAAGAAAGTTATCCCTACAAAATCATATAGTCTGGCTATGCTCCATCTTCCCCGCACAAAATATTTAAATCATGCACAACCCTGATGACAAGCCAAGCAATTGTTTCATACTTATGACATTCTCAAAACTTTTTGAACCTTCATGCAATACATCAGCGTGAGCCATGGATATAGCACTATATGTGGAATAGAAGGGTGGTTGTGGAGAAGACAAAAAGAGGGAAGATAGTCTCACATCAACTAGGCGTATCAATGGGCTATGGAGATGCCCGTCAATAGATATCAATGTGAGTGAGTAGGGATTGCCATGCAACGGATGCACTAGAGCTATAAGTATATGAAAGCTCTACAAAAGAAACTAAGTGGGTGTGCATCAAACTCGCTTGCTCACGAAGACCTAGGGCATTTTGATGAAGCCCATCATTGGAATATACAAGCCAAGTTCTATAATGAAAAATTCCCACTAGTATATGAAAGTGACGAAATGAGAGACTCTCTATCATGAAGATCTTGGTGCTACTTTGAAGCACAAGTGTGGTAAAAGGATAGTAGCATTGTCCCTTCTCTCTTTTTCTCTCATTTTTTTTATTTTTTTTATTTGGGCCTTTTCTCTTTTTTTTATGGCCTCTTTTTTTCGTCCGGAGTCTCATCCCGACTTGTGGGGGAATCATAGTCTCCATCATCCTTTCCTCACTTGGTACAATGCTCTAATAATGATGATCATCACACTTTAATTTTTCTTACAACTCAACAATTACAACTCGATACTTAGAACAAAGTATGACTCTATATGAATGCCTCCGGCGGTGTATCAGGATATGCAATGAATCATGAGTGACATGTATGAAAGAATTATGAATGGTGGCTTTGCCACAAATACAATGTTAACTACATGATCATGCTAGCAATATGACAATGATGGAGCGTGTCATAATAAACGGAACAGTGGAAAGTTGCATGGCAATATATCTCGGAATGGCTATGGAAATGCCATGATAGGTAGGTATGGTGGCTGTTTTGAGGAAGGTATATGGTGGGTGTATGATACCGGCGAAAAGTGCATGGTATTAGAGAGGCTAGCAAAGGTGGAAGGATGGGAAAAAGTGCGTATAATCCATGGACTCATCATTAGTCATAAATAACTCATATACTTGTTGCAAAAATCTAGAAGTTATCAAAGCAAAGTATTACGCGCATGCTCCTAGGGGGATAGATTGGTAGGAAAAGACCATCGCTCGTCCCCGACCGCCACTCATAAGGAAGACAATCAATAAATAAATCATGCTCCGAGTTCATCACATAACGGTTCACCATACATGCATGCTACGAGAATCACAAACTTCAACACAAGTATTCTTTGAATTCACAACTACTTAACAAGAATGACTCTAATATCACCATCTTCATATCTAAAAACAATTATCAAGCATCAAACTTATCTTAGTATTCAACGCACTCAAAAGAAAGTTTCACATATCTTGAATACCAAGTATATTAACATTAAGCAAATTACCATGCTATTAACGACTCTCAAAATAATCTAAGTGAAGCATGAGAGATCAATAGTTTCTTTAAAACAAATCCACCACCGTGCTCTAAAAGATATAAGTGAAGCACTAGAGCAAAAATTATCACGCTCAAAAGATATAAGTGAAGCACTATGAGCAAAACTATCAAGCTCAAAAGATATAAGTGAAGCACGTAGAGTATTCTAACAAATTCCAATTCATGTATGGCTCCCTCAAAAGGTGTGTACAGCAAGGATGATTGTGGTAAACTAACAAGCAAAGACGCAAATAATACAAGACGCTCCAAGAAAAACACATATCATGTGGTGAATAAAAATATAGCTCCAAGTAAATTACCGATGGAAGTGGACGAAAGAGGGGATGCCTTCTGGGGCATCCCCAAGCTTTGACTTTTTGGTGTCCTTGTATTATCTTGGGGGTTCCATGGGCATCCCCAAGCTTAGGCTCTTGCCACTCCTTGTTCCATAATCCATCAAAAGAATTCACCCAAAACTAGAAAACTTCACAACATAAAACTCAACAGAAATCTCGTGAGCTCCGTTAGAGAAAGAAAACAAAGAACTACTTAAGGTACTGTAATGAACTCATTCTTTATTTATATTGGTGTTAAACCTACTGCATTCCAACTTCTCTATGGTTTATAAACTATTTTATTAGCCATAGATTCATCAAAATAAGCAAACAACACACGTAAAACAGAATCTGTCAAAAACAGAACAGTCTGTAGCAATCTGTAACTAACGCAAACTTCTGGAACTCTAAAACTTCTACCAAAATAGGAAGTCCTGGAAAATTTGTTTATTGAACAGAATAAAAAAGAATCAACGCAAAAGCACGTTCCTGTGATTTAACAAAATTATATTCGTGCGCGCAAAGTTTCTGTTTTTCAGCAGAATCAAATCAACTATCATCGTAGGTTATCCTATAGGTTCTACTTGGCACAAACACTAATTAAAAGATAAAACCACATCCAAACAGAGGCTAGATGGATTATTTATTCCTAAACAGAAGCAAAAACAAAAAACACAAATAAAATTGGGTTGCCTCCCAACAAGCGCTATCGTTTAACGCCCCTAGCTAGGCATAGAGAATTTTAATGATGCTTACATGAAAGACAAGAATTGAAGCGCAAAGAGAGCATCATGAAACATATGAAAAAACACATCTAAGTCTAACATACTTCCTATGCATAGGCATATTATAAGCAAACAAATTTGCAAGGTAAGCAAAAACTAGCATATGCAAGGAAGAACAAAGAGATGATAGCAATCTCAACATGAAGAGAGGTAATTTAGTAACATGAAAATTTCTACGACCATATTTTCCTCTCTCATAATAATTACATGTAGGATTATAGGTAAATTCAACAAAATAGCTATCACATAACATATTCTTAACATGATCCGCATGCATGCAAAGTTGACACTCTTCCAAGATAGTGGGATTAACATTAACTAAAGTCATGACCTCTCCAAACCCACTTTTATCAAAAATATCATAAGATTGAACATACTCCAAATATGTGGGATCTAAAGTTGACACTCTTCCAAACCCACTTTCAATATTATTGCAGACATTATTATCAATCTCATATTCATCATGGGGCTTAAATAAATTTTCAAGATCAAAGGAAGAATCACCCCAATCATGATCATTGCAACAAATAGTAGTCATAGAAAAACTAGCATCCCCAAGCTTAGGGTTTTGCATATTATTAGCACAATTGACATCAAGAGAAATTATAGTAACATCATTGCAATCATGCTTTTTATTCAAAGATTTATCGTGAATCGCTTCATAAAGTACTTCATCACAATTTTCAGATTCACGAAATTCAAGCAAAACCTCATAAAGATAATCTAGTGCACTCAACTCACTAGTAATAGGTTCATCATAATTGGATCTCTTAAAGAGATTAGCAAGTGGATGAGGATCCATAAACTTTTAGCAAGCAAAGATGCAAGCAAAAAGAAGGCACAAGCAAACATAAGATCGAACGAAAGAAGGGCGAATAAAACGGCAAGGGTGAAGTGGGGGAGAGGAAAATGAGAGGCAAATGGCAAATAATGTAATGCGAGAGATAGGGATTGTGATGGGTACTTGGTATGGTTGACTTGCTTGCGTGAGCCTCCCCGGCAATGGCGCCAGGAATTCTTCTTGCTACCTCTTGAGCACTGCGTTGGATTTCCCCGAAGAGGAGAGGATGATGCAGCAAAGTAGCGTAAGTATTTCCCTCAGTTTTTGAGAACCAAGGTATCAATCTAGTAGGAGACCACGCACAAGTCCCTCATACCTACACAAAACAATAGCTACTCGCAATCAACGCGATTAGGGGTTGTCAATACCTTCACGGTCACTTACGAGAGTGAGATCTGATAGAGATGATAAATAATATTTTTGGTATTTTTGATAGATAGATGCAAAGTAAAAAGTAAAAAAGCAAAGTAAAAGCAAAGCAAGCAAATAAAGCGATAGAGATTGATATGATGAGAATAGACCCGGGGGCCATAGGTTTCACTAGTGGCTTCTCTCAAGAGCATAGATATTTACGGTGGGTGAACAAATTACTATTGAGCAATTGACAGAATTGAGCATAGTTATGAGTATATCTAGGCAATGATCATGTATATAGGCATCACGTCCGAGACAAGTAGATCGAAACGATTGTGCATCTACTACTATTACTCCACTCATCAAACGCTATCCAGCATGCATCTAGAGTATTAAGTTAAAAACAGAGTAATGCCTTAAGCAAGATGACATGATGTAGAGGGGATAAATTCATGCAATATGATAAAAACCCCATCTTGTTATCCTCGATGGCAACAATACAATACGTGCCTTGCAACCCTTTCTGTCACTGGGTAAGGACACCGCAAGATTGAACCCAAAGCTAAGCACTTCTCCCATTACAAGAACTACCAATCTAGTTGGCCAAACCAAAAAGGATAATTCGAAGAGACTTGCAAAGATAACTCAATCATACATAAAAGAATTCATAGAAGATTCAAATATTTTCCATAGATAATACTGGATCATAAACCCACAATTCATCGGTCTCAACAAACACACCGCAAAAAGAAGATTACATCGAATAGATCTCCATGAGAGAGGGGGAGAACATTGTATTGAGATTCAAAAAGAGAGAAGAAGCCATCTAGCTACTAGCTATGGAGCCGAAGGTCTGAAGTAAACTACTCACACTTCATCGGAGGGGCTATGGTGTTGATGTAGAAGCCCTCCATGGTGGATGCCCCCTCCGGCGGAGCTCCGGAACAGGCCCCAAGATGGGATCTCATGGATACAAAAGGTTGCGGCGGTGGAATTAGGTTTTTGGCTCCTCTTCTGATTGTTTGGGGATACGTAGGTATATATAGGAGGAAGGAGTACGTCGGTGGAGCAACAGGGGGCCCACGAGGTAGGGGGCGTGCCTAGGGGGCCGCCCTCCACCCTCGTGACCGCCTTTGGCACTTCTTGGAGTAGGGTCCAAGTCTCCTGGATCACGTTCGGTGAGAAAATCACGTTCCCGAAGGTTTCATTCCGTTTGGACTCCGTTTGATATTCCGTTTCTTCGACACACTGAAATAGGCAAAAAAAACAGCAATTCTGGGTTGGGCCTCCGGTTAATAGGTTAGTCCCAAAAATAATATAAAAGTGGAAAATAAAGCTCAATATGGTCCAAAACAGTAGATAAAGTAGCATGGAGCAATCAAAAATTATAGATATGTTGGAGATGTATCAGTCGCCAAACAAAAGTCCGAACAGCTTTGTAGCACACTTCGGCGTCCCGAACTTGGCATTATATGCATCGGCTCCGAATCATGTCTTTGGTCAATAGTTGGGTTGCCCAGCTCCTGTGTTTGCTACCTTACGTCCCGTTTGTTCGGCTAGCGTAGTAAAGGGAGAACTACTGAGATTGTGTTTCTGGTTCATCCAGTCAAGCACCTCCGTAGAGAAAGCCGAAAACTAACTATCATGATGCGGCGAGAGCTGGTCAGCCACTCGGCGACTTACTAAATCTTTAACGATTTTTCCATATTAAACGAAGGACAGTTTTTCTGGTCATGTATGTAACACATACACATTCGGATAGCCGCATACGTACTAGGGGCTATTTTATAGCCCCATCGTCAAACTCCTATGGCTAAGTGAGAGTGGTAAAGCCATATAGTCTGATTGCATGGTTCACCGCACTGACACCTCCATTACGAACCAAGACGTTGGGACAAGAGTGCTCATGTGCCATTCCGAACACCCCCGTAGCATCTACATGGGGGCTGAAGCTGACGATTGGAAAACTCTCACGAATACAAAAACGGCCGCACGGGAGGAAAGAACTTTCAGACAATGGAACAAATATATCACAAAGCCTTAATATATATAATAAACACGTCTGGGTCGTTTGGATACATTCATTCAAATATAATTGCCTTTGAGCATTGACCCTCTATCAAGCGAGCACCCTCTAGGGTCGTCTAAATAGCACTCCGGCGTGCGGTGGTCCTTGCCTTTGGGAGGACCCTCAACCGCGATAACGGTGGCCTTCATCTTCGCCCAGTGCATCTTGATGCGGGCGAAGGCCATCCGTGCACCTTCTATGCACACTGACCGCTTGATTGCATCAATTCAGGGCACGACATCGATGAGTCACCGCACTAGGCCAAAATAGCTGCTCAGAATGGGTTCAGCTGGCCACAGCCGGACTATGACCTCCTTCATGGCCGCTCCAGACATCTTATGTAGCTCGGCCCACTGCACCATTTGGTCGTTCAGCAGCGCCGAGCGCTCCTGCATCACGAACTGCGACCAGAACAGCTTCTCCGTTGCATGCTCCTCCTGGGCTCGGTAGAATTGTGCAATGTCGGCGGCGCTCTTTGGAAGATCCGCAAAGGTGTCTGGAGAACTCCATAGTCAATTAAGCAAGGCCCTATGATTGCCAAACTTAGACTGTAAAATAAAGGCCTTACCAGACGCTATATGTCCGGCCTGTCAAATCTCCTTGCGAGCCACTCGGGATTCGGACCTCGCCTCTTGGGCTTCCTGGAGGGCCTTGGCGAGTTTGGCCGCCTTAGCTTTATTATCCTCCTCGAGGAGCTCGCACTTGCGGGTGGCGTCCTTGAGCTCTTGCTCAACTTTGGATACCCGTTCCTCGAACTGGCGCCGGGTTGCCTGTTCGGCCTTCAAATCAGCAGCCGTTTTGTCAGTGGCCGCATCGCTCACCCTTGCTCGCTCCTTCGCACGGGCTAGTGACCTCCTGAGGGTCTCGACCTCAGCAACACCATTTGCAATTATGCATATAGCAGCGCGTAAGCTTCAACTTAGCATTTGCAAACTAATTCAATTATATATGGAATACTTGAAGCATACCCCGTGCCTCGTCGAGACGCTTATTAATACGGATATTGTCCTCATCGACCAGCTGCAGTTTCCGCTTTAGTTCGAAAACTTCGGTGGCCTAAGCGGTCGCTGCTAAAAGTGAAGCATGTTTTTTGTCAAAAAGATAAGTATGTTATTTCCTGCTGATATCTATAAATCCTCTCTTCGCCCTCCTTCATGGGCCAAACAGAGTCTCAGGGGCTACTATCTATATACAGGTAGATTTTTCATATGGAAAGCGGCTAAAGACATTACATCGCATACCTTGAAGCTTGTTAGTAGGCTCGTGAAGGCTTCTCAGCCCGCTCTTAGCGGACTGAACCTTCTCAACCACCATACCCATCAAGGTACGGTGCTCCTCCAAGACAGACGCACTTTGTAGAGCGTCCATCAGCATGTTCGGCACCTCTGCATTAGTAGAGGTCACCACTAGAATAGCCATCTCCCTCTCCCACAGAGGGGGCTGCTGATTCGATTCCGGAACCGTTTGTGTCTCCGGAATAGTATCCGGCCAGGGGTCGGATGATACAGGATCCCCGTCGCCGGTCTCCATGAGGGTTGCGCCCCTCATGTTATCGGCAGCCAAGGCGTTATCCTCTGGCACCGTCTTGGTCCCCTCCCGCACTTCTCCGGAGCCCAGAGAAATCCTTTGGGACGACACCTTGGTGTCGTCCGCCCTAGGAGGCGGGGAAGCTTGTGGAGGCGTCTCGCTCTCCATCTTCTTCGGTGAAAGATCCCCCAATGTCGATGATTCCTGAGGGATGTCACGGGCCGGACTGAAACATGAAATTTGATATTATTCTTACAATTTATAAAAAGATTGGATGTGTGTAAGGCATCCTAAGGTACTTACAATTCGGAATTGGCCTTAGCTCGGGGGCGGTCCTTGGGGACAGCTTCGGTGCCCGAATCTGAATCATCCGAAAGGGATATCTTTCCCCTCTTGGACGCCCCCTCCTCCAGATCTATGGAGGCCGCCCTCTTTTTCCCTTTGAGAGGAGGGTTCTCTTCCTCCTCGTCGTCCTCGTCTTCATCTCCCTCGTGAGAGGAAGGAGCCTCGGTTCCTCCAGACATAGTGCCCGAAGTATCTTTTCATGATGGAGGCCACCTTCGGCCTCTTTGCTCTTCTTCTTCTTGTCCTTCTTCGTCGGTGCTTGGTAGGGCGCCGGGACCAGCATCCACATCAACAGAGGCTCGGCTGTGTTTTCGGGGAGCGGGGCCAGACACTTAATCCACTCCGCTTTCTTTATCCAGCCCTATTCAGGAAATGGAATTTTCAGTACCCCTCCCTAAAATTGACGAGCTAAGTAATGTTCGGGAATATGATACTTACTGGGGATGCCGGATTGTTGCAGTCGAGGCCGGTGTCATCAGACGTCCTTGGCCATGTCTTCTTCTTCTTAAAGAGCAGCTTCCAGATCCCTTTGTGCGTCGTGCCGAAGAATCGCTGCAGGGTCCGTGGCCCTTCTGGATTAAACCCACATTCTGAGAGGTCGTCGTTGGCAGGGAAGAGCTTGGCGGATAAGCATCACCTGGATCACATCAGCAAGGGTGATGTCCTTTGCTATCATGCTCTTGATGCGCTTTTGTAGCGTCGATACTTTGTCAGGGGATCCCCAATCTAGACCCTTGTTGGTCCAAGACGCGAGCCATAGTGGAGGCCCAGATCTGAAAGCAGGAGCAGCCACCCACATGGTGTCGCGGGGTTCGGTGATGTAGAACCACTCCTGCTGCCATACCTTCACAGTATCCACAAATCTCCCTTTGGGCCAGGTGACATGGTTGAGCTTGCTCACCATGGCACCGCCGCACTCGGCGTGTTGGCCCTCGACCACCTTCGGCTTCACATTAAACACCTTGAGCCACAAGCTGAAGTGTGGGGGGACGCGGAGGAATGCCTCACACACGACAATGAATGCCAAGATGTGGAGAAAGGAATTCGGGGCCAGATCATGGAAATCCAGCCCGTAGTAGAACATGAGACCTCGGGCGAAGGGATGGAGGGTGAACCCAAGTCCTCGGAGGAAGTGGGGGCTAAAAACCACCCTCTCACCGGGCTCCATGGTGGGGATGACCTGCCCCGGGGTTGGAAGCCTGTGTTTAATCTCCACCGTTAGGTACCTCGCCTCGCCTAGATCTTTGATGTCCTTCTCCATTACGGAGGAGGCCATCCACTTGCCCTGGAAACCAGATCCGACCATTGCTGGAGAAGTTGGGGCGGAGGGAAAGTTTAGAACTTAGGCGCTGGAGCTCAGGGACAGAAGGGCAGAAGAAGAAGAAGGCGTGAGGTGAACAGATGGGTCCTTGTCCTCTTATAGAGGCAGTGAATATCAGGCACCCCCTCATAAGCCTTAAACCTTGCCTATTCCCAAGGAGACATGCAAACGGCATGGTTGGATTACCCAAACCTACATTGATGAGAATCCCGTGATAAGAGGACACGATCTCTGCTTTGACAAGACGTGTCGATGGCCGTGCCCCGGAACACGAAACGGGGGCTGTAAAACGGTTCAGAATAATAACAAGGCCAGAACATAACATCTCGCTGAAAAGGTTGCCCGTGGACGTGACTTATGTTGTTTTAAGTACTGTTACTTTTATAGCTTAGGGTTGTAAGCATGGCCGGATACAACTCTTATGTGAGGAAGACTGCTTTGAAGTATTTGGAGAAGGAACCCGCCTTGCAATGCCGAAGACCATCTGCGCATCAGACACATCGTCATTGAAGCCCGGTTCAGGGGCTACTAAGGGAGTCCTGGACTAGAGGGTCCTCGGGCGTCTGAGCTAAGCGATATGGGCCGGACTGATAGGCCGCGAAGATACAAGACAGAAGGCCCTCCCTCGTGTCCGGATGGGACTCTCCTTTGCATGGATGGCAAGCTTGGCATTCGGATCTTACATCTTCCTTTCTCTGTAAACCGACTCTGTACAACCGTAGGTCCCTCCGGTGTCTATATAAACCGGGGGGTTTATTCCGTAGGGGCAATCACAATCATACATGCTAGACATCTAGGGTTTAGCCATTACGATCTCGAGGTAGATCAACTCTTGTAACCCCTATACTCATCAAAGTCAATCAAGCAGGAAGTAGGGTATTACCTCCATTAAGAGGGCCCGAACCTGGGTAAACATCGTGTCCCCTGCCTCCTGTTACCTTCTATCCTTAGACGCACAGTTCGGGACCCCCTGCCCGAGATCTGTCGGTTTTGACACCGACAGTCTTCGCCTGCAAAGCTTCTGATCATGACATCGTGGTGGGCTCGGCAATGACATCCATCCTATTGTTCTGGCGGTCTTGGTCTTGTTGCATGCAAATACCATCCTTTGGCTGATTCCTTGGGTCTCCACACCTGCGCTTGCCTCCTTTGCACCAAAGAGGAAACCTGCCGCTCTGCGCCCGCTAGTGCGCGCCTGGCCTTGGTCGTCATGGTTGATGTCATTTTAGCCTTGTGAGGCTGGGTCTTGCATAGAAATCTCCGCTCCGTCAGGAGGCCACCTGAGGAGGCCGCTCCCTCGGGAGGTCTTTATGTCGCCCGCCTCGTGAGGCTTGGCCCCTCATGAGGGTCTTGTCTTGTCGCGGTTGAAGATGGGCCGTACCAGGCCGTCGATGGAGCCACGCCATGGGCCGCAGGCAGGCAAGTCTAGGTACCCTGGTTCCCAGAACGCCGACAACTGGAATGGGTTGGATCCGTTCTGGTGTTTGGTGAAGGGAATTAGGAGGAATGGAATAGTTCCATCCTAGCGTCTGGTTTAAGAGATAGAACATGATGGATTTTGTTTATCACAAATCTTTGCATATAAATGATGGGACTCTCATATATGTATATACATTGCCACTGTTATAGCTCTTTACGTTCTTTCAAAAAAATTCAAGCTCATATCAGAATTTGGTCGAAAGACAAACAAAACATGCACTCAAAATAGGGAAGAAAAGCACTGCCAAAAATGCACACATTTTTAGCATAAGATTATTCAAACTTTCAACAACCATTTTCTTCATATTTGCAGCACAATCAATTGATATAATCTCAAAAGGAGCCATAGTTTATATATGAAAAAAATCTCACACTTTTCCATTAAACAAAACATGAAAGAATTGCATTCATCAACTCACTAGTCGTTGATCCTTTCCTTTTTGGTCGCCGCCCAGGCAAGCCGTCGTTGTTGTCACTGCTAGCTGGCTGCTAATCCTCACTCCAGAGTAGCCCCTCACTCATCGCCCAGCTTCAAGACCATTGTGCCGCAGCTGCTCATCTAGCATCTGAAGGAAATATGCCCTAGAGGCAATAATAAAGTTGTTATTTATATTTCCTTATATCATGATAAATGTTTATTATTAATGCTAGAATTGTATTAACCGGAAACTTAGTAGATGTGTGAATACATAGACAAAACAAAGTGTCCCTAGTATGCCTCTACTTGACTAGCTCATTTATCAAAGATGTTCATGTTTCCTAACCATAGACATGTGTTGTCATTTGATGAACGGGATCACGTCATTAGGAGGAGGATGTGATGGACATGACCCATTCGTTAGCTTAGCATTATGATTGTTACAGTTTCATTGCTACTGCTTTCTTCATAACTTATACATGTTCCTTAGACTATGAGATTATGCAACTCCCGAATACCGGAGGAACACTTTGTGTGCTATCAAATGTCACAACGTAAATGGGTGATTATAAAGATGCTCTACAGGTGTCTCCGAAGGTGTTTTGTTGGGTTGGAATAGATCGAGATTAGGATTTGTCACTCCGTGTTTCGGAGAGGTATCTCTGGGCCCTCTCGGTAATGCTCATCACTATAAGCCTTGCAAGCATTGTAACTAATGAGTTAGTTAAGGGATGAAGTATTACGGAACGAGTAAAGAGACTTGCCGATAATGAGACTGAACTAGGTATGATGATACCGACGATCGAATCTCGGGCAAGTAACATACCGATGACAAAGGGAACAACGTATGTTGTTATGCAGTTTGACCGATAAAGATCTTCCTAGAATATGTGGGAGACAATATGAGCAACCAGGTTCCGCTATTGGTTATTGACCAGAGATGTGTCTAGGTCATGTCTACATAGTTCTCGAACCCGTAGGGTCCGCACGCTTAACGTTCAATGACGATATGTATTGTGAGTTATGTGTTTTTGATGACCGAAGTTTGTTCGAAGTCCCGGATAAGATCACGGACGTGACTAGGAGTCTCGAAATGGTCGAGATAAAGATTGATATATTGGACGGCTATATTCGGACACCGGAAGTGTTCCGGAAAGTTTTGGGTAAAACCAGAGTGTCGGAGGTGTTACCGGAACCCCCCAGGGAACTAATGGGCCACATTGGGCCTTAGTGGAGAGAGAGAGGGCGGCCAGGGAAGGCCACGCGCCCCCTCCCCCTTGGGTCTAAATTGGACTAGGGAAGGGGGGCGGCGCCCCCCTTTCCTACTTCCTCTCCCTCTCCTTCCTTCCCCTCTCCCGGGAGGTGGACTCCTACTAGGACTTGGAGTCCTAGTAGGACTCCTCTCTCCCACACGCTCCTACAGGTGCCGGCTGGCCTCCTCCTTGCTCCTTTATATACGGGGGTAGGGGGCACGCTAGGACACACAAGTTTCTCTCCCAACCATGTGCGGTGCCCCCCTCCACAGTTACACACCTCGATCATACCATTGTAGTGCTTAGGTGAAGCCCTGCGCCGGTAAAATCATCATCACCATCGCCACGCCGTCGTGCTGACGGAACTCACCCTCGTCCTCAACTAGATCAAGAGCACGAGGGACGTCATCGAGCTGAACGTGTATTGAACACAGAGGTGTCGTACATTCGGTACTTGATCGGTTGGATCGCGAAGAAGTTAGACTATATCAACCGCGTTATTGAAACGCTTCCACTTTCAGTCTATGAGGGTACATGGACACACTCTCCCCTCTCATTGCTCTGCATCACCTAGATAGATCTTGCGTGATCGTAGGAAATTTTTCAAATTACTGCGTTCCCCAACAGCATCCTGTGGTGGATTGAGGAGGAGGCGAGGGAGAGGAGCAGACAATGTCATGATGGAAGGAGAGGAGCAGATGGCATCACGATGAAGGAGATAAGTAGCCAACGCCTCAGGTCTAGGAAGAGAGAAGTGGAGACGACAACCCGCAAATGGGAGAGGGTTTCGTGGGGGTGTGCATTGGGAAAGGAAGGTGAGAGCGCCAAGGAGAGATAGTTTCATGTGATGCCTCAATTTGAAGGAATGTCTACATTCGACATACTAAGGGTATATTCCGTTCGGGAGAATGGGTGAGTTCTAGTACCTTTTCCAACCAAACACGAGGACCAGGTACGAAACAGACTCCATTCCAACCCGTGACTTGAACGAGTAAAATGCATGGGCAGTTCTAATTCTTTCACCAAAGTGTCGATTGGGTCCTAATACTTTTAAAATGCACGTTTGAGTCATACATCTTTTTAAATGATTCATCTGAGGGCCTAAAGCCAT
The DNA here is from genome assembly GCF_018294505.1 of Triticum aestivum. Lineage (NCBI taxonomy): Eukaryota > Viridiplantae > Streptophyta > Magnoliopsida > Poales > Poaceae > Triticum > Triticum aestivum. The sequence continues at coordinate 393,938,198 of NC_057804.1, read as the reverse complement.
CAGATCTGTATTGAGCGACCTGCATGGCATGTAGCCACGTCGACGGGAGGGCCTAGGAGGCGTAACGACCGGCCCTCTTGTCGACATGGATAGATTCAAAACTCACGGGCGCTCCTGTAATTACACCTCCTAGGCCCTCCCGTCATTATGCGTCTTGGGCCCTACTGTCGACATGGCCATGGTCTACGCGCCATGCATGCCGGTCTGCGCGGGTTAGACGAATTTAAGATCTTGGATGAACCACTTTAAAAAAATTAGAACTCAGATGTGCATTTTAAAAGTATTAAGACCCAGTAAACACTTCAACGAAAGAATAATGACAGCCCATGCATTTTTTTGAGTAAAATACATTGATGGTCATTGAATCTTATCATGTACGCTCACTTTGGTTACTGTACTTAAGAATATGGTCGATGCGGTCACTATATACATATTGAAGTGATTATACTATCATTGCCAAATCGTATAGCTCCGTATTCCAGCTATTTGTCCCGTTAAACAATCCACATGGCCCTTCGTTAGCTCATTTTCTCTCTCTATCTATGCGGGTCCTACCTGTTAGTGGGTGGACGAAAGAAGGGAAAATAAGATTCAGTCCCAAGACCTCACACTTATGGGACAACTACACCTATCTCACCAAGTGTCTGACTAGAGGAAGAAATCCTTTTATTCATTCAACCACTCATGTAACAACCATTAGGGTTTTTCTTTTCGTGTGAGACATTGGACTCTACGAGGTGCCATGTGGATTGTTTGACCGGTCAAATAGATGGAATACGGAGCTATACGATCTAGATGATCGTATAACCACCTCAACACATATAGAGTAATTGCATCAACCGTATTCTTGAGTACAGTGACCAAAGTGAGCATAGACGATAAGTTCGATGACCACTAGTGTATTACGAGCCACGCAGTACGTATAAAAAAACTTCTCTTGAGATAGTTTTCCTCTCGTCTCTAGCGGCTGGAACCCTAGTTGCCGCCATGAGAGGCCAATCCTCCAGTGGCGTTCTCCGACGGCTCCCCTCTGCCGGCGATGTCAGTCGTCGATGGTGAGGGGGGTCATCGGATCCACGTGCGTGGATCGTTTTTACTCCCTCGTAGTCTAGGTTTTTAGGTCGTTCACCGTCTTACCTTCGGCGACGATGATGACGGTGCCGAATAAAGATTCTTCAGATCCTTCACTCACGAGGCCATCGGTCGGGTTGGGGATGGATTTGGAAACCTGCCTTTTTAAGCAAGGATGGCGTGGCGGCGGCATCCTTGTGGTGTACCTGTGTCCTCGGGCTCCGCCGTTGCCACGACGTTTGCTCCAGCGTCGACACGGGGAGCTTGGGAGGTAGTCAAGGAGCGGATGCAGATTGTGGTTTATATCAACGACATCTGGAAGTCAAAACGTGTGCTGGGTTCGTGCTTCGTGGATGGCAAGTATGGTTTCTTCCTTTGGCGTTTTAGTCATGGTGGATCTGGAGTTTGACGGCGTGTCCATGTTCAATGGCAAGGGCTTCACTTTTAGTGAGCCACATTGAAGGTCCACAAAGCTGCATATGAGCGATGGAGCCGCGTCGAGCTCGGGTGAGGATGTGATCCATCACTGGTGGCTGCTGTGGTTGTGCTGGAGGCAGGTGACAGGCGTTGGTGTGAAGCTCAGAGATGTTCTGCTATCTTTTTAGTTGTGTCATATCGGTCCTTACGTGACTTGTACTTTGGTTTTTATGATATGAATGAGACACGTATTACCATGAAAAAAAGACCACTGGTATATTTTTTTTCTTTTTTCTTTTGATCGCCCATGCATTTTAGAGCATCTCCAGCCGCGCCCCCAACAGGCGCCCCAAGGTCATTTTTTACCGCCGGCACCCAAAAATCGGCCCAGTCACGCCCCCAAGATCCCAAATTTTGCCGGTTAGAGCCGAAACCGGCGTAGGCGGACCCTGGCCGAACCCGGCACGCTGGGGGCGCCGGGTAGTCATTTTTTGGTGTGAAAGAACGGCAGGCCCACCGAGTCAGCGACCCCCGCACCTCGTTGTCATCATCGCCTCAGTTTCCCGCGGGAATCAATGCCAAGGTTGCCGCTGGTCAGCCTTCCATTGATTCCTCACGGGTGGCGTGGTGAGGCGACGCGCCCCCTCCTGCCACGCGTACACACGACGCCCCCCCCCCCCCCCCCCGGTCCGCTATATAAGTCGCCCCTGCCTCGCAAGTGAACACACCCCGCTCGCAGCCCTCCTCTCCCCCGTGCATGCACAACCGTCGCCGCTGCCGTCAAACTCTCTTTCCCCCTTCTCCGACGAACATACGATGGGCGAAAGGTTCCCCGGCGATGAGGCGGTGGCCAATGGCTTCGGTTGCCGCTCTCTTCACGAGTGGGAAGCCCATCTCCTCCACCAAGCGAACTACCTGGCGCCTCATGATGTGCGTGCGCCGGGGCGGTGGAGGCTCAGCGCCGGTGAAAGTGCAACTATTCCTATGTGGTTTTGGTAATTCCTAACAACATATAGCTCATTGAGCTAATGCTATTTCAAGATAAATATTTTAGGAAAGCTCAATGATTGGCATGGAATGGATGAGAAAAGTGGACCCCTCAAAATGCTAAGGACAAAAGGATTGGATCAAGCTCAAAGCTCAAGACTCTACATTTTCCATTTTAGTGATACAAGATCACATTGAGTCTATAGGATAAGCCAATACTATCAAGGAGGGATGAGGTGTTGCTTAATGAGGTTCTTGCTCAAAATGCTTAGTGATATGCTCCAAAGCCCTCAACTACTTTCTCACATGACATTTGACCTAAACCAAAAATCAAACTCGGCCCCACCAATTCTTTCTGTCCGGCGCCACCGAGTTCAGATGTCATAGCCACTGCCACAAACCCTAGGCAAATAGGTCTCACCGATAGGGATCTCGGTCTCACCGGGATGGGATTGTAATCTCTCTGTTTCCCATTGTAACATTTCGGTCCCACCGAGATGAGCGATCGGTCCCACCGAGATTGCAATGTAAACTCTCTGTTTCCCTTTCGTAACATTTCGGTCTCACCGAAATGAGCGAATCGGTCCCACCGAGTTTACCTGACCAACTCTCTGGTTAGCTTATTACCAAAATCGGTCTCACCGAGTTTGTGTAATCAGTCTCACCGAGATTACGTTATGCCCTAACCCTAACCATATCGGTCCTACCGAGTTGCATGTCGGTCCCACCGAAAATCCTAACGGTCACTAGATTTGCTGAATCGGTTCGACCGAGTTTGTCAATTCGGTCCCAGCGAGATTGGCAAGTTGTGTGTAACAGTTAGATTTTGTGTGGAGGTTATATATACCCCTCCACCTCCTCTTCATTCGTGGAGAGAGCCATCAGAATGTGCCTACACTTCCAGCATACATTTTCTGAGAGAGAACCACCTACTCATGTGTTGAGACCAAGACATTCCATTCCTACCATATGAATCTTGATCTCTAGCCTTCCCCAAGTTGCTTTCCACTCAAATCTTCTTTCCACCAAATCCAAATCCTGTGAGAGAGAGTTGAGTGTTGGGGAGACTATCATTTGAAGCACAAGAGCAAGGAGTTCATCATCAACACACCATTTGTTACTTCTTGGAGAGTGGTGTCTCCTAGATTGGCTAGGTGTCACTTGGGAGCCTCCGACAAGATTGTGGAGTTGAATCAAGGAGTTTGTAAGGGCGAAGAGATGGCCTACTTCATGAAGATCTACCGCTAGTGAGGCAAGTCCTTCATGGGCGATGGCCATGGTGGGATAGACAAGGTTGCTTCTTCGTGGACCCTTCATGGGTGGAGCCCTCGGTGGACTTGCGCAGCCGTTACCCTTCATGGGTTGAAGTCTCCATCAACGTGGATGTACGATAGCACCACCTATCGGAACCACGGCAAAAACATCCGTGTCTCCTATTGCGTTTGCACTCTCCAAACCCTTCCCTTTACATTCTTGCAAGTTGCATGCTTTACTTTTCGCTGCTCATATACTCTTTGCATGCTTGCTTGAACTGTGTTAAGATTGCTTGAACCGTGCTAAGTTGCTAAAATCTACCAAGAACTAAAATTGGGAAAAGGATAGATTTTTATTTGGTCAAGTAGTCTAATCACCCCCCCTCTAGACATACTTTTGATCCTACAAGTGGTATCAGAGCTTTGGTCTCCATTTGCTTTATTTCCATAGCTTTTGGTAGTCATAGCCTTGGTTTCACAACCTAGGAGAGTATGGCGTCTAGTGAGGGAAATTACCACCGTAGGGGTCCTTACTTTGATGGTACTAATTTTGCTAGTTGGAAGCATAAGATGAAAATGCATATTCTTGGATATAACCCCGCCGTTTGGGCTATTGTGTGTATTGGCTTGCAAGGTGAATTCTTTGATGGGAGAGAACCGAACCGTGAAGCTACCGCGAAAGAGTTGAAGATGCTGCAATACAATGCACAAGCTTGTGATATCCTCTTCAACAGATTGTGCCCCGAAGAATTCAACAAAATCAGTCGTCTTGAGAATGCAAAGGAAATTTGGGATAGTTTGATTGATATGCATGAAGGTACCGACTCCGTCAAGGAATCCAAGTTGGATGTGCTTCAAAGTCAGCTTGACAAGTTCAAAATGAAGGATGGTGAAGGTGTCACTGAAATGTACTCTGGGCTTGCTCTTATCACAAATGAGATTGCCAGCTTAGGAAGTGAAGAGATGACGGACAAATTCATTATCAAGAAGATCCTAAGAGCTTTGGACGGAAAATATGATGTCGTGTGCACATTGATCCAAATGATGCCCAATTACAAAGATCTCAAGCCAACGGAAGTCATTGGAAGAATTGTTGCTCATGAGATGTCACTCAAGGATAAGGAGGAGCTCCATAACAAGTCAAGTGGTGCTTACAAAGCCTCATGTGAAGCTCCCACATCATCAAGTGAGAAACAAACCTTCAATGACAAATTGAGCCTAATGGTGAAGAACTTCAACAAGTTCTACAAGAGTAGAAGCAAGGAAAGAAGTTCCAAGTCAAGGTCCTACAATGACAAAAGATCTTCTAGTTGAGAGCATAATTGCTACAATTGTGGAAGACCCGAACACTATTCCAATGAGTATACGACACCCTACAAAAGAAGAGAAGACTCTCCAAAAAGAAGAAGTAGAAGAGAAGAATCACCACCAAGAGAGGGGAGGAGGAGAGATGATCGTTATGAACGAAGAACATCCCGGAGAAGCAAGGATTTGGAAAGGAAGGACAAGTCATCAAGGAGCTACACAAAACAAAGACATCAAGCTCATGTTGGTGAATGGGTATCTGGCTCTGACTCCGACAATCACTCCGAGAGAAGCTATCACTCCGACTCCGAATATACTCAAGATGAAGGTGTTACCGGTCTAGCACTTGTGTCAACCAACTCCTACAACATATTTGATTCACCAAATGAAGGACTTGGAAGATGCTTCATGGCTAAAGGCACAAAGGTATCACACCCCGAGTATGTTGATTTCAATAGTGATGAAGATGACTTGTTAGGTGATGATGATTTACTTGTTGACAACTCTAGTGATGAATACTATGATGAAACATCAATTAATCATGCTAATCAAGATAAAACGAATGACAATGATAAGGAGAAGATTGAGCGTCTAACTAAAGAACTAAACACTCTTAAGTTAGCTCATGAAACTATCTTAGGAGATCATCGAGAACTTTTAAGGACTCATAAGAAGTTACGCTTTCAAAAGCTCAACCTTGAGCAAGAGCATGAGTTCTTAAAGGCAATCAATGATGATCTTTGCAAGAAAAGTTCTTCTTACATTGCCAAGCGTTTACTCTTATCTACTTACATGCCTCAAGTCAAGTCTAGTAACAAGAACAAGAAAGATTCTTCCTCTAGTAGTAACAATAATCATGCTAAATCCAATGTTGTTGCTTCTAGTAGTTCTCTTGATTCCACTAATGACTCTCTTAGCCAAGTTACACTTGAGCAAGAAAATAGCTTATTGAAGGGAATTATAGAGAAAGGTGTTTACAAGAGCCTTGCCGGGAGTAAGCAATTCGAAGAAATTGTACGCAAGCAAGGAAGACACCGGAAGAACCAAGGTGTTGGTTTTGAACGAAAGTTCAATGCCAATGGAGTTGAGTGGGAAGAAGATCAATACCCCAAGACGAAGTTTGTTCCTCAACAACAGAAGTATGATCCTACTTCTTTCAAAGGGACACAAGCTCAAGATGATCTTCCACCACGAGACCACAAGCAAAAAGGCAAGGATAAGCTTCAAGAGGAGATTGATGCATTTGAAGAAGCTCTAAGGCCTTGGTCAAGTGGGTTCCCAAGACTACATCAAGTTCTACTTCATCGAGTACAACTACAACTCCAAGGATTCCCATCAAGATGATGTGGATCCCAAAGAAGAACTAGAGACTTCTTGAGGGTGACTCCGCCAACATACTTCACTCTTATCGTTTTGGCAAGAACAAGTGCAATCAACTTCCACATCTTGCACTAGTTCAAGGAGTCACAAATCCTCTTGTTGGTAAGACAAGGGACAAGGTAACCTAATGCTTTCATAAACATCATCTTGTGTGTGCATCACTCTATGTCTATGGATATCCTTTTTTTGTTCCTTGTGGGACTAACCCTGTAGGTATTGAAAGTGCAACTCACTCCAAAGGATTGCTCCAAATGATCTACATCAACATTGAGCATCCACATCTTCAACACCTACATGAAGTCATCATCAACAAAACCCAAGGTTAGTTCATCCCTCTTAGGGGGGATCTCACATCTAGGGGGAGCTTTACTCTAAGAATTGAGCTAAAGCAACTCAAATGGTGTGAACATAACAATGCTTTATGTAAAAGTGGTAACCGCACTTGTGCTTAAACGATGAGTATGACCTATGATCAAATGTTCTCATTTGACTCCTAAGTCCATATACTCATATATAGATGACCTAGTCATCGCCAATTGCTTGATAGATGCTAGAATTGGTTGTGCATGTTTTGCCACATATTTAATTTGCCATTTTATTGTGTGAGCATGTTGGTTGCATAATTTACTCATTCGAGGACATCCACTTGTTGCTTTGATTGTTTGACTTCTTTTCTTTTGCCAAGTGGATGGACAAGAATGCCTAAGAACCTTCTCTAGCTATATATGCTTTTCTTGTCTCAAACTCTATTCATGCTACATCACAAAGTTTGATCAAGTCAGATTCGAACCACTCTGTGTGAGGAGCACTCGGAGTCCCCGATTCGTCATAGACTTAAACTTCCAAAACTTCTTTGTGCATTTCGGTCTGACCGATTCATCCATTTTGGTCATACCGAGATCACTAAGTCGATCTAGGTTTTCAATCTCGGTGCAACCGATTTGAACTTTTCGGTCACACCGAGTTGCAGTAACTGATTGCAGTTATGCATCTTGGTGCCACCGAGGTCTTCCACTCGGTCACACCGATAGGGTCAGGCTATATATATCCCCGGGCCAAAATTTGGAAATTTCTCCGAACCCCTTCGCCCGCGCTCAGCCTGCTCTGCCTCCCTGGGTCTCTGGATCGTCCTCCTCGTCGCCAGCTGCCTCCCGCCGCTGGTCTCCGCTACCGTCAATGGGAATCGTCTCCGCCGTTGCCGCCATAGCAGGTCCATCGCCGAACTTAGGGTATGGACTTGATCCTTGTGCTAATCTCACTCCGATTCCTAGCACATTGTTTTGCCATGTATCTTGCCATGATTGAGATCACCCTATTCTCTGAAATCACTCCGTAGTTTAGTTATGGATTGAAAATTTAGGGTAAGGTTTCCGCTGAAATCATCTCGGACCAACCGAGTTGGTGAAATCGGTTCCACTGATTTGGCAAAGGCCATTGCACATGTGATTCTCAGTCTGACCGAGAATTGTAAATCGGTGTGACCGAGTTCAGGACTTTGTGAAACCCTAGCAGTCTCGGTGCCACCGAACTGTGACTCGGTCTGACCGAGTTCACTAGTTTAGGTTCCAAAAGCTGCTTCGGTATCACCGAGTTTTCAAATCGGTAGATCCGAAATGCTTTCTGTGGAAAACTAAAACTAAGTTTTGACTCATTCTTTTGCAAAAACCTATGTACTTTGTGATGCTCATCCTATCTATCTCATCTATATCTATTCACAGGGTCTGCTGTCAGTGTTTGCATCATGTCAGATCAGAGTGATAGTCAGAACAAGCTGAGGAGCAAGTTCAGATGAGTGAGGGCACTAGTCCCTCTAGCAGCTATGAAGATGGTAGCAGGAGCACACCCAGCAACTTGCCTAAGGCAGCCACCAGGGCCAGAAATAAGAGAACCTTAGATTTTGAGGATGAGGACTATGTGGCTGTTGAGGATGTGGCCACCTCAAAGAAGAAAGTTCTGAAAAAGTAATATGGCACAGCTGCTGCAACTAAGCCAGGAATGAAGACAAAGGTTCCTGCCAAGAGAATTCCTATGTCAAAGGCCAGAGCATCCACTCAAGATAATTTGGGATCTGAACCCAAAAAGGCTGCTGCAGAAGGAAAGAAGAAGGAGAGAAAGAAAGGGAGATGGTGCAAGAAAGTTGACCCAATGGCAGAATTTGAGAAGCACTCCTCTAACGATGAAGATGAAGAGGAAGAGGTTGCTGCACCAGCACCTAAAGCTCAAAAGCTTATGGGAGATGCTATAAGGTCAGGGGATGCTCCATCTAAGCCCAAAGAAGCTCCCAAAGCTGTTGCTCCGAAACCCAAGTCTGCACCCAAGAGGAACACCAGGAGTATTCCAGCTGCAGAGAAGAACAAGGCCCCAGTGCCTGAAGCTGCTATAGAAGAAGAAGATGATGAGTCACATATCTTAAGGAAGTTGAAGCCCAAAATTCCAGATCACAATGATGCTCATCCAATAGCTGAGGACATGAAGCTCAGGAAGGATGCAGGACTCAGACAGTGGAGATTGACTGATCCCTATGCAGTCAGAAGAAGAACTGCTGTGGACTACAGGTTCCATACAAAGGAACAACAGGACTTCTATGAAACAGTGTTGCTTGACAAGAAGCCTATAGTCTGTGATATGAGATGGGTGGACTGGAAGTACATCAGGGAAAATGAAGAACACTATCCTGGAGTCTATGATAGTTTCAAGTCTTGTAGAGTAGAGGACTTTGTTGGGCAGAAGCTCACAAAGTGGAATGATGAGCTTATTATGCAATTCTACTCCACAGCTCATTTCTACCCAGATGGAAGGATTGTCTAGATGTCTGAAGGTACTAGATACCAATCAACAGTTGAAGAATGGGCAAAATTGATCAATGCTCCTAAGGAGAATGAGGATGACTTGGATGTCTATGCCAAGAAGAAGAAGGATCACAACTCCATGGCACATATGTACAGAGAGATCCCAGATGCTGCTTGTCGGTGTCAAAACTGGCGGATCTCGGGTAGGGGGTCCCGAACTGTGCGTCTAGGCGGATGGTAACAGGAGACAAGGGACACGATGTTTTTACCCAGGTTCAGGCCCTCTCGATGGAGGTAAAACCCTACTCTTGCTTGATTGATATTGATGATATGGGTAGTACAAGAGTGGATCTACCACGAGATCAAGGAGGCTAAACCCTAGAAGCTAGCCTATGGTATGATTGTTGTTCGTCCTATGGACTAAAACCCTCCGGTTTATATAGACACCGGAGAGGGCTAGGGTTACAGAGAGTCGGTTACAATGGTAGGAGATCTACATATCCGTATTGCCAAGCTTGCCTTCCACGCCAAGGAAAGTCCCATCCGGACACGGGACGAAGTCTTCAATCTTGTATCTTCATAGTCTTGGAGTCCGGCCAACGATGATAGTTCGGCTATTCGGACACCCCCTAGTCCAGGACTCCCTCAGTAGCCCCTGAACCAGGCTTCAATGACGACGAGTCCGGCGCGCATATTGTCTTCGGCATTGCAAGGCGGGTTCCTCCTCCGAATAATTTCATAGAAGATTGTGAACACCAGGATAGTGTCCGGCTCCGCAAAATAAATTCCACATACCACCGCAGAGAGAATAATATTTACACAAGTTTAATCTGCTGACGTATTTCGTGGAGTGGCATCACCCACGGCCAAGCCTTTATTCGAATCATTTTTATTATTCCACCTCAGCGCGTTTAGCAAAGCGGTTTCCTTGGCACGTCTTGTCGAAGCAGAGATCGTGTCCCCTTATTCCGGGATTCTCATCAATATGGATGTGGGTAACCCAACCGCGCCCGTTGCCCCGCCTCCTCCATCGAAGGCGAGTTCCAAACGGTCACGGGGATGGCTCTTGGTATTCTCCCCCTTTATAATGAGACCAAGGCCTGTCCCTTTCCTTCGATCCTCAATCGAATCCGCCCCTTGCCCCGAGTTCCAACACCCAAGGCTCCAGATTCGGGCGCTTCGGACCTTCGACAATGTCCGGCTCCGACCTGCAGGGCCGGTGGATGCCCTCTTTCGTCACGAAAGAAGACATGCTAAAGCTAGAGATGCCAGGTACCTAACCTACGAGATTCTGCATAGGTTGCCCGCCCGAGGGCAAGTCATTCCCACTCCCGAGCCCAGTGAGAGCGTCATGTTCGTGTCTCACTTCCGTCAGGGTTTAGGCTTCCCGATGGACCCCTTCGTGAGGGGGCTCATGTTTTACTATGGGCTGGAATTCCATGACCTGGCTCCGGAGTCCATCCTCCACATCTCATCGTTCATTGTTGTCTGCGAAGCCTTCCTCCGCACTACCCCTCACTTCGGATTGTGGCTCAAGACCTTCGACGTGGAGCCGAAGATGATCGAGGGGCGACTGGCAGAGTGCAGAGGGGCAGTTATAAGCAAGAGGGCCGATGCTCCATGGCCCGAGGGCTCCTTTCAAGAGGAGCTTGGTTTGTGGCAGCAGGAGTGGTTCTACATCACCGCTCCTAGGGGCACCAGGCAGGTGGCGCCACCCGCCTTTCGCTCGGGCCCTCCACAACGGCTGGCATCGTGGGTCAACAAAGGGCTTGACTGGGGGCCGTCCAAGGACGTGCCACTTTTGTAGGGCCGCATTCGAGACCTCCAAGAAAGGGAGATCAATCTGATTGTAGTGGCGCAGGTCATGCTAATTCGGCGCCTTCTGCCCTGCAAACGCCGCCCCCTCCACCTGTGGGAATTTAATCCGGAGGGACCACGAGCTCTTCAACACTTCATGGGTACGACACCCGTGGAGATGTATAAATTGTTCTTCGGATCACAAGAGATGTGTCCAGACTTGACCGAGGACGCCGGCCTAAGCTGCAATCGCCCGGATACTCAAGTAAGTAGTCCTGTGTCCGGACATATCGTCCGTTTATTTATCATAGATTTGCCTTTTAACCAGCTATCCCTTGAACAGGAGTGGACAGCGAAAGCAAAACTGATACGGTGTCCGGCCCCCCTCCCTGAGACCACGCCGGATCCTGTGTTAGTCAAGATGTTGGAGGTTGCGCCTTCGGAAGAGGGCGAAGGGGAGAACAGGAAAACTACCGCCTCTGCTAAGGAGGCTCTTAAGAAGGGGGGATCGAGAATCCCTCTCTTCAGGGGGAGAAGAGGACCGCTTCCGAAGACCCGAAGGCTAAGGCCTTAAAGCGGGGGAAGAAATCTGCACCGGAAGGTCCTGTGCCAGGGGAAGCCCCGGCCGCACCGTCTCCCCAAGGGAATCAGCCCTCCAGCGAGCCGTAAGTAGAAAAAGGGGAGTTTTGTAATAAGGGACATCCCTATTTTTATTTCTGAGGATAACCGAAGTTTTTACCTTGTAGTTCGGATCTCAGCCCTTCTCAGCTGAGCTCATCTTCGGGGGATCTTCGTCCGGAGATGATGGAGAGCGAGACGCCTCCATCTGCCGTGCCGTCGGGCGGGGCGGATGACCCTGAGGTGTCGTCGCGGAGGGTCTCCCCGAGTCCGGCGGGGCCGGAGAGTTCGGCACCAACTGGTGTTCGGCCGGAGGAGCTGAAGGATCTGCTTGAGAGGGCGTCTATCTCAGAAGATCACCGTACATTAATGAGTACGGTGATTGAAAGGATTTCATCCGCTGAGAGCGGGCTGCATGAGGCCGTCAGAAGTTTGCTGACGGGGTTTGAGGTACGTAAAAATGACATACCTTTTGACAGTTTTGCACATAGAGTGTGCCATGTATAGATAGTAGCCCCTGAGACTCGGTGCGTTGTCAAAAGTGACGGTGTGTCGAGAATCATAATCTCAGTGTTAAGATGTCGCCATTCCTATTCAGGGGGCGGAGCGTTCGGTGGCCAGCCAGACTGATAGAGTTGCCGAACTGAAGCGGCAACTGGACGTTGCGGATGCGGACATCGCGCTAGTCAATAAGCGACTTGACGAGTCACAAGGTGGGTGGTTTCTCCGTGGTCACCTGGTAAGGGAGCTTATGCCCACGCCTTAAAACATGTATGCTTGATGCAGATAGCGCCGCTGCTATGGAGGGCCTTCGAGCAGAGCTTGCTCGAGCCAAGGAGCAAGCCAGAAGGAGTGATGCGGCTGCCTCGAAGGCAGCCGAAGAGCTAAAAGCCGAAAAGGCTGCTCACTGCCGAAGCAGGGAGGAGATGGCCAGAATGGCCGTGAAGCTGAAGGATGCTACCGACCGCTATGAGGTTCTTAAAAGAGAACGCTGAGCGGGGAAAGAGGACCTGCAGAAGGCCACCGCCGAAGCCAAGGATGCCTGTTCTGCAATGAGGGCTATAAAGGAGGAGCTGCGTCAGGCCAGAGACATTGCGGCTGGAAAGCCCTTTCTGCTGCATAGGAAGTTCATGGGTCCGAAGTATGCTCAGTTGGGCCAGTTGTGGGGTGCGGAGGATCCTTATCTGAATTTGGCGGCGAGTGCGGCGGATCCAGTCGTGCACTTCCAAAGCCAAAAGGATCACGAAATGGAAGAGCTTTTTTGGTCTCAATTCCATAGTCCGGGGCGTCCACTTCCGTTAACCAATCGGTTGGCTGAGTGGGCTGAGCTAAATAGGCTGTCCGGACTTGCCATGAAGGATGTCGTGGCTCATCTATGGCCGGAAAGGCCCAAGCCGAAGAGTTATTTTGGCTTAGTGCAGCAATTCCTTGATGCGGTGCCGCATATCAAGGCGATGAAGCGGTCGGCATGCATAGAGGGTGCACGGATGGCTCTCGCCCGTGTCAAAACATGCTGGGCAGAGATGGACGCCACCGATGTTGCATCCCGGGATTCGGACAGAAGCCGATTACTCGCCGAGCACTATTTTGAGGAAGTCTTGCAGGGCGCTCGTTTAATAGAGTCGCAGTGCTCGAAAAACGTTATGTTCAAATGACATGTATGATTTGTAAAACCATATTTATAATTTAAGGGCTTTTTATACTTGTGCGTTCAAGTATTGAAATATCTCCTGTGCGGCCGTTAATGTATATGTATATATAACCTGAAAGATGGCAGTCTTCGGCTTCAGCCCCCACGCACATGGTGCGGGGGTGTTTGCAAAAAAGCGCATTTTCACACTTAATCCAACATCTTGGTCCTGTGAAGGAGGTGGTAGCGTAGCAAACTAGGCAACCGGACTATAATGCTTTATCACTTTCACTTAGCCATAGGAGTTCAAAGGTGGGGCTACGATATAGCCCCTAGGGTCACCGCGCTCTCCGAATTCGGGGCGCGTGTGTGCCTGACCGGGAAACGGTCCTTCATGAAAGCAGAGGAATTCTAGACATTCCGGTAGTCGATTGAGTGGTTGACCAGTCTCTCGCTATATCATGACAGTCAGTTTTCGGCTTTCTCTACTGAGGTGCTCGCCAGGCCGAACCGGGGCACAATCGCAGTAGTTCTCCTGGTGCCGCGTTAGCCGATAAAATGGAACATAAGGCAGCAAAACACAGGAGCCGGGCAAACCCAACATTTGACCAAAGACATGATTTGGAGATGATGCATATAAGGCCTAACTCGAGACACCGAACACTCCCTAAGGTATTCGGTCTTTATGGAAACGGGCAGAACGATGCCCTAAGCCCCTAGTGTCCGGGTACGCGCGAAATCTTCTGACGCGGTCGATGCCAAAACGCCAGCCTCCTCCTCGGTTATGGTAAGAAACCGGGGGATGTGTATCAACAAGAGACAGTAAAAAAGGTTTACGCGGGGTCTTAATCTGAAAAGAATCCTTTCAACGGGTCCCTGTTGCACGTCTGCGCCTGTGTCTCCGTTGTGATGTATCCTGGACGGGTGTAGCACGTTGTTCATCTGTAAAAGAGAAGAACTTAGTTGGAAAAAAGGATCGTGCGGAAAATGTATTTAAAATAGAGTATGATTTAAGAAATGAATAAAATTGAGCTTTATTAGCTCTCATTCTTCGTTCGTGCAGCCCCTTGTAAAGGGGTATGTGGCTAGGAAGCCCCTTGTTTATTTATACCGGACTCGTTAACCGTGTCCGGGGTCTGAATGACCTATTTTAGGAGCTTTGATCAGCAAAGCCGTATAGGTGTGTGGCTGTCAAGGCAGTCTCACGTTCTTCCGCGGTCGAGGAACACTCGAAGTTTCCCTTCAATGAGATGATACCGCGTGGACCGGGCATTTTAAGTGTAAGAGACGCGTAATGCGGTATTGAGTTAAAGCGGGCGAAAGCTTCGCGTCCCAATAGTGCTTGATGGCTACTTTTGAATGGGGCGATATGGAAGATTAGCTTTTCACGACGGAAGTTGTCGGATGAACCGAACACAATCTCTAGTAGTAAAGAGCCCGTAAAATTGGCATAAGCGCCTGGCGTCACTCCTTTAAAGGAAGTGCTGCTATGGCGAATTTTGGTAGGGTCTATCCCCATTCTGCGGGTGGTGTCCTGGTATAGCAGGTTTATATCACTGCCGCCATCCATTAGGACTTGTGTAAATTGTAGTCCGTCGATTATAGGATCCAATATCAAAGCAGTCCATCCTGCGTTTCGAATACTTCTGGAGTAATCCTGATGGTCGAAAGTAATTGGTTTACACATCCAATTTCGGGACTCCGCTGGGATGGACCGTGCGGCGCGTACTTTAGTAGGTGCCGCCCTATTTTTCCTTGTTATCACTTGAAGTGAATTTACTGTTTTGATTACTTGTGGGAAATTCTTTTGTTTTCCGGCGCTCTGCTTGTGGGGTTCGTTGTCGTCCTCGCTTGGTGTGTCGAGCCCCTTGTGTTCGGCGTTGAGTCGGCCGGACTGCTTGAAGACCCAATAATCTCTGTGGGTACAGTTTGCAGGCTTTCCGGGGGTACTGTGGATTTGACATATCCTGTCCAAGATTTTGTTTAGGTTGGATAGCTCGTCACTGTTGTCCTTAAGAGGCAGTGATTTGTTGTTTGGCCGAGAGCTTTTGAACCCGGCGTTGACCGTCGTGCTCTTTGGGCCATTTTCCTTAGTCCGGCGTTGATCTTTTCTGCGTCGTGGTTTCCCATTTCCATCTCTGATCTCGGATGTACTCGGGTCGCTGGTGCTGCATCTTGCCAGCCAGCTATCTTCTCCCGCGCAAAAGCGGGTCATGAGGCTTGTTAGTGCGGCCATTGTCCTTGGCTTTTCCTGGCCGAGGTGTCTGGCGAGCCATTCGTCTCGGACGTTATGTTTGAAGGCTGCTAAGGCTTCGGCGTCTGGACAGTCGACTATTTGGTTCTTCTTGGTGAGGAACCTGTTCCAGAATTTGCGGGCTGACTCTCCGGGTTGTTGAGTTATGTGACTTAAATCGTCTGCATCCGGAGGGCGGACATAAGTCCCCTGAAAATTTGCCCAAAACGCATCCTCAGCTCTTCCCAACTTCCAATAGTATTTTTTGGGAGGCTTTTGAGCCAATGCCGGACTGGCCCTTTGAGCTTGAGGGGTAGGTATTTTATGGCATGGAGATCGTCTCCTCTAGCCATATGTATGTGTAGGATGTAATCCTCAATCCAGACTCCGGGGTCTATTATTCTGTCGTATGCCTCTATGTTTACGGGCTTGAATCCCGCTGGAAATTCATGATCCAGTACATCATCGGTGAAACATAGGGGGTGTGCGGCGCCCCTGTATTTGGGTGCGTCGTTACTTTCGAATACTCGACGTGTTGTGTTGCTCCCTGGAGCCTTCTTTCTTGGCCCATAGATGGACCTGACCGGGCCATCCTTTTTGCGAGGATCCTTATGTGAATCGTGTTCCGGCTTGTGTGCGGCGCCGCTTGCCGCTCTTTGCTTGTCATGTGGTCGTCTATCCGGCCAGGCAGCCTCTTTGTTTTTTCACTGTGGGGGCTCTATGGCCTCCTCGTCAAATTCGGGCAACAGCTTGCGCTTCGGGTAGCTCTTTGCTTGGTGACTATCGCTGTATTTATCTGCGGTCTTGAGTACTTTGCTCCATCTCATTCTTAGTACGTCTTCCGCTGTTTTGAGCTTCCGCTTCTGCTTCTTCAGACTTCTTGCAGTGGCGACGAGTCTTTTGTGGAGGTTTTTATGCTCCGATGATGTGTTCGGCGTGAGGTCGTTCGGACTGTTGTTTTCGCCGGGGATGGGTTGCTTGTCCAATTCGTCCTGTTCGGGCGGTTGCTTAGTGGCATGTTCGTTGTCCACTGGTTCGCCCTGCTCTATGGCTGGGTCTATATGGGTGTTGTTGCTGTCGAGGCGGGACTTCGGGCGACGCTTGCGTTGCTGTTTTGGCTGTTTTTTGGGGGAATTATCCTTTGCCTCTTCTCGTTTGTCAGGACCCCGACTCGATGTCACATCGATCTAGCCGGTAACACCTCATATCACTTTGCGGCCTCACGCACGGTATCCCCACGGGTGTCGTCTTACCTTTGCCCGGGACCGTTTGCGCCTTTTGGCTCACGTATATGATAGTGTCGCTAGCATCCATATGATAAGGAGCCCGGGCTGACATGACTAGTCATAAACCTAAAGTGGCACAGACTTACAGGGACAGGCATCCATGACCCAGCTTCGAACGTGTCGGTCATCAGCAAGTGGGTCCGGCTGTAGCACTGGGCTAGCAGGACTCCGGTAAACCGGGCTGTAGCGGGCTAACAGGACTCCGGTACTCAAAGCGTGACATTTCCCCGAAGGGACAGACACAGGAACGAAGAAGGACACATGCCGGCCAGCCTAAGTGTTCCAGAGCAGTAGCAAGCTACCATGGCTCAGCGGTAACACTAGGAGACATTTCCCGGTAAGAGAGGCTACTAAAGATAAACAACTAGATAGTCAGATCCCACACATACCAAGCATTTCAATCATACACACAATATGCTCGATATGTGCAAATACAACGAAGCATCACAACATGACTCTATGACACAAGTACTTTATTTAAGGCTCAGGGAGCCATACATAACATACACAAAGGTACGGGTCTCACGACCCAACATACAAGTCATACAGTCATACAAGCCAGCAGCGGAAGTAACTTGTCTGAGTACAGACAACTAGTAAAATAAAAGAGGCTTGGAAAGCCTAGCTATACTACGTGGTCCTTCACAAGCTCAGGGTCACCACCTGGGTCTTTAGCCTACTCGTTGATGTCAACGTCTACATAGAACCCATCAGAAGGGGTTGCAGCGTCTTCTGTAAAAATGTAGATTATAGCAACATGAGTACAAAGGTACTCAGCAAGACTTACATCAGATCCTACATACATGCATAGTATCAAGAAGGGTTGGTGGAGTTATTGCAGCAAGCCAGCTTTGACTCTTGGCTAGGCTATCCTACGATACTCCAACTTGAAATGGTTTTGCGCACACGAGTCCACTACTCACCACTTCAATACACTACCGAGGATCCACCTCCGTCTTCCTACAGAAGAGCCATCCTCGGCACTCACACTTATCTTGAGGCTTTTAGTAGTTTCCATTTACTTGTCTATGAACTGTATAGGCAACCAAGTAGTCCTTTACCGCGGACGCGGCTATTCGAATAGATCATGATAACCCTGCAGGGGTGTACTTCTTCATACACGCTCTCACCACTTACCGTCGTTTACACGACATGTACTCGGCAACCTTCAAGCGGAAGCCCAACGTGGGTGTCGGCCACGACCTACCTAATCACCTAAGCCTCCAGTCCAGGTTTATCGCCTATTCAGGTTCCATCCGCAGGGAGTCCGGCCGAGGTTTCCCATACGGCCCCGAACGATGTGAACAGGGTTCCCGAGATACCTAACGGGTATTCGGTACACCCGGCCACGTACCTACCGCATCACAGCCCACCCCTACGGTCAGCGCTGTCCACGGCCTCCAGTAGGCTACAAACACCAGAAACTAGTTGCAACTCCTGGACGGAGAACTAGGGTGAATAAGAAGCCGAGAGGGTCCATTGGTTTCGGGCCCAATGCATGGTAGTAGCTGATTCTTAAATCACACATACAGATCTCAGTGCTTAAGGTCGGCTTCAATGAAACAACCCACCATGTACTCCTACATGGCCTCTCATCGATACCTTTACCAAATCGTGTTTCACCACACCACTCTCATTACCGACATAACCATTTCACTCTAGCCCATCACCCAGATGAACCAGACCTGACACGACTCTAAGCATAGCAGGCATAGCAAGGTAGGAACAACACATACATATGGCTCAATCAACTCCTACACATGCTAGTGGGTTTCATCTAGTTACTGTGGCAATGACAGGTCATGCAGAGGAAATGGGTTCAACTACCGTAGCACACAGCAGTTTGAATCGTGTTGTCTTAATGCAGTAAAAGAGAGCAGGAGCGAGAACATGGGATTGTATCGATATGATCAAATGGTTGGTTGCTTGCCTGATGGTTCGATGCACGGATACGGTTCTTCGTTAGGGTAATCACGGTACTCCTCGGAGGCAGAACCTGTCGTAAAGGACATCGATACACAAGCATCACCAAACAATGTGCAACAATATGATGCATGCATGAAACATGGCAATATGAGTGTGTTGGGCTAATGCAACTAGAACCAGAAGGGTTTGAACAAATTTGAATCAAAGATTCAAATTTCAAACTCAAACATGGCCTTTTAAAAGTGCTTTTCCTTGTTCTGCTTAAAACATCAATTTAACTTGTTTGATCATGCATGAAAATAGTACAGATGGGTAGATTGGATTTTTCTGATCATTTTTCATATATAATTTGTCCAATTTGGAGTTACAGAATAAAAGTTATGAATTTTTGAAGTTTAAATAATATTCTGGAATTTCCTGATTTAAATAAAATCCAGAAATTCAATTACTGCGTCAGCCTGACGTCAGCATGACGTCAGTGGTCAACTGCGGCTGGCTGAAGTCAAACCTGACGTGTGGGGGCCACACGTCAGTGACAGGGGGGGTTTAACAGGTTTAAATTAATCCTAATTAGGGATTAGTGGCGCTGGGGCCCACTGTCAGTGTCAGGGGGGGTTGACTAACGGTAATTAGGACTAACTAACCACCTGTCCGACAGGGCCCACGCGTCAGTGACCCTGGGGGGTCAAACCCCAGGTCGGACAAGTCAAACCCCACCGGCGACATGACGCCGGCGAGGTCCGAGACGGCGGCGAAAGTGCTTTTTGCCATTCCGGCAACCAAATGGACGGCGGAAGGCATCTACGTGTTGCTGAGGTTGAGCCGCGACTATTGGTGGTGGTGGTTGGGCTCGGGGTGGCCGGAGTTGACGGCGGCGAGCTCGGCTGCGGCGGCCGGAGTTCGGGTGCGGTCGGAATCGACGTTGCAGGGGGTTTGGGGAGGCGTTAGTGCGCGCTGCGTGCTCCTGGTGAGGTGAGGAGCACGATAGTGCGCTCGGTTGGGTGCTACGGTGACCGTGGCCACGACGGCGACATCGCCGGCGGCGTGGAGCTCTCGGCCGAGGTGGGGCTAGGGCCTAGAGGTCGAAAGAGACCAGGGGAGAAGGGGGAAACGATCCGGGGGCTCACCGCGGAGCTGCAGGGATGGTTAGCGGGCTCGGGGACGCGCTGGTGACGGCGAATTCGACGGCGACGACGGTCGGTGCCCGAAGAGGGGAACGGCGACGTGGCGGCGATGCAGGGCTTCCGGGGAGCTGTGGAGCGGTGGGGAGGAAGAGGGGTCGTGGCGGAGCTTCTGAGCTAGTCGGGGGAGCGAGGGGTGGCCGGAGACGGCTGCTGTGGCGAACGGCGGCGACGGTGGTGTTCGGCCGTGTGAGAGAGAGAGCGAGGGAGAGGAGAGGAGAGCCGGGGGAGAGTGAGAGAGAGCAGGGGGAGAGGCGTGGCGTCGTCCAGGGCATCGAGCGAGGAGGGGAGGGCAGGCAAGCACGCGAGCAGGTGGCGTGGCGCGGTGGCGCGCGCGCGCGCCGGCCACACTCCCCTCCCTCTGTCGGGACGAAGACGACAGAGGAGGGAGGTGGGCTGGGCCGGCTGCTGGCTGGGCCAGCCAGCTGGCTGGGCCGCACAGTGGAGGAGCCCAGGTAAGCTTCTCCCTTTATATATTTTCTGTTTTCTAATTTCTGACATTTGTTTTGATTTAAAAAATATATTAAATCATTTATTTAACTTATGCCAATTTTTGCAGGAGCTATTTATATTATTCCAGAGCTCTTTTATAATTGGCATAATATTTGGGCATATATTAATATATATAATTAATATATTTCCAATGCAAATATTTATGCATTAATTCCAAATGCCCAAAATAAATGTCCATGAGCCACTAAAATTATTGGTTTGATTTTTATCTCTGTCCAATATTTTCAGAGAGCAACATGAGCATTTTCTTGGACCCTTTTGGAGAAATTTTTATTTGGGTCATTTTCAAAATGGTTCTGAGGGTTTCACAGATCCCCATTTCAAGTTTCTGATGAAAGAGTAAACATGATGCAACACTCTAATGCATGACTAGCTAGGGTGTGACAACTCACCCCCACTCAAAAGAATCTCGTCCCGAGATTTGGGTTCCTCCGGGAAGAAGGCGGGATACTCGAGTCGAAGACGATCCTCCCTTTCCCAGGTTGCTTCATCCTCAGAATGGTGCGACCATTGAACTTTGAGAAACTTGATGTTATGACGTCGGGTGGTACGCTCGGCCTGATCGAGGATACGAATGGGGTACTCTCGATATGTAAGATTATCTTGGAGATCAAGCGTTTCGTGGTCCACTTCACGGATAGGATCCGAGAAGCAACGCCTGAGTTGAGAAACGTGGAAGACATCGTGGACCCTGGAGAGGTGCGGAGGTAGTTCCAATTGGTAGGCAACTTCTCCTCGTTTGGCGAGAATGCGAAAAGGTCCAATGTAACGAGGAGCCAATTTGCCTTTGATACCGAAACGATGGGTTCCCTTCAGAGGGGTGACCCGAAGATAAGCCTTCTCGTCAACCTCGAAAGTCATAGCCTTATGTTTTCGGTCATATTGACTCTTTTGACGAGATTGGGCTGTTTTCAACTTTTCACGAACGATACGAACTTGTTCTTCTGCTTCCTGAATCATATCCGGGCCAAAGAATTGTCTTTCCCCGGTCTCTGACCAGTTAAGGGGTGTTCGACATCGTCGTCCATAGAGAACTTCAAAAGGGGCTTTACCCAAGCTAGATTGATAGCTGTTGTTGTAGGCGAATTCGGCAAATGGAAGGCACTTCTCCCAGTCCATTCCGAATGAGATAACAGAGGCTCGAAGCATGTCTTCTAGAATCTGGTTGACGCGTTCCACTTGACCACTCGACTGAGGGTGGAAAGCGGTGCTAAAGGAGAGACGAGTTCCCATAGCATTTTGGAAACTTTCCCAAAATCGAGAGGTGAAAAGACTTCCTCGATCCGAGTTAATTTCCAAAGGAACACCATGGAGAGACATTATTCGGGAGATGTACAAATCTGCCAGCTGACTAGCAGTTATACTCTCACGAACAGGTAAGAAATGAGCTACTTTGGAAAGACGATCGACCACGACGAAAATAGCATTATTCCCTCTTTTGGTCCTGGGAAAACCGGTAATGAAATCCATACCAATTTTATCCCATTTCCATTCAGGAATAGCTAAGGGTTGAAGGGTGCCAGCAGGCCGTTGATGCTCTGCTTTTACACGACGACAGACGTCGCAATTTGCAATATACTGAGCGATTTCTCTCTTCATCCTAGTCCACCAGAACCTCTGGCGTAGGTCCTGATACATCTTAGTACTACCGGGATGAATGGTGAGAGGAGATTCATGAGCTTCCTTAAGGATTAATCGCCTTAGGCTGCGCACTTTGGGAACCACTAGTCGATTCCCGAAGTATACGACTCCTTGATCATTAATGGAGAAACAATTCGCAATTCCTTTCTGAATGTTCCTCTTGATGCGGGAGATTCCTGGATCTACCTTCTGTGCTTTGATAATTGATCCGTAAGGGTAGGTTTTGCCACCAAGGTGGAAAGAAAACCTTGAGGTACAATGTGAAGGTTAAGCTTCCGAAATTCCTCATGGAGAAGCGGTTGACTTTGTTGTAACATCAGGTTGTTACAATAAGATTTACGACTTAGCGCATCAGCCATGACGTTGGCTTTCCCTGGGGTGTAAGTTATTCCTAAGTCGAAGTCTGTGATCAATTCAACCCAACGTCTTTGCCTGAGATTCAGATCCGGTTGGGTGAAGATGTACTTCAGACTTTGGTGATCAGTGAATATTTCGCAACGATTACCGAGGAGGTAATGTCGCCAGGTCTTAAGTGCATAGACTACGGCTGCAAGCTCTAGATCATGAGTAGGATAATTCTCCTCATGTGGGTGCAATTGCCGTGAAGCGTAAGCAATTACGTGTCGATCTTGCATAAGAATGCAACCTAGTCCTTGTCGCGAGGCGTCGCAGTAGATAACAAAGTCCTTGGAGAAGTCTGGCGGTACCAGCACGGGAGCAGAGGTCAGGCGTCTTTTCAGTTCCTGAAAGCTGTGCTCACATTGTGGAGTCCATTCGAACTTCTTATCTTTCTTGAGGAGTTCGGTTAGAGGTTTAGCAACTTTGGAGAAGTTCTCGACAAAGCGACGGCAATAGCTCGCTAAGCCTAGAAAACTCCGAACTTGCTTGACCGATTCAGGTGGAGTCCAATTAAGGACGGCTTGAACTCGCTCAGGGTTAACAGCAATACCTTTACCAGATATTACATGACCCAGATAGGTCACTTCTGACAACCAGAATTCACATTTCGAAAATTTGGCATAAAGGCGATGCTCTCGAAGTTTCTTCAACACTAGCCTTAGATGTTCGGCATGTTCTTCCTCGTTCTTGGAGTAGATGAGTATATCATCGAGGTAAACCACGACGAATTTATCCAAATACTCCATGAAAATTGAGTTCATTAACCGAGAAAAGGTGGCTGGAGCGTTGGTTAAACCGAAGGACATGACGGTGTACTCGTATTGGCCATAACGAGTAACAAAGGCCGTTTTAGGAATGTCCCCGTTTCTGATTTTGATTTGATGGTAGCCCAACCTCAAATCCATCTTGGAGAAGACTGAGGATCCAGCGAGCTGATCATACAGGTCGTTGATCCTGGGAAGCGGATATTTGTTCTTGATTGTGACCAAATTGACAGGTCGGTAATCTACAACCATCCGGTCCGTACCATCCTTCTTCTTGACGAATAGGACGGGGCAAGCCCACGGAGATGAGCTAGGTCGGATGAAACCCTTTTTCAAGGACTCATCGAGTTGTTTCTTAAGCTCGGCTAGTTCTAGGGGTGCCATCTTATAGGGTCTTCTAGCAATCGGAACGGTTCCGGGAATGAGGTCGATTACGAACTCAACATCCCTGTCAGGTGGAACACCTGGCAATTCCTCTGGAAAGACATCCGGGAAGTCACGGACTACCGGAATGTCCTCAAGGTCTGGCAAAGGGCTGGCGTTAAGAGAATATAATTGTCGCTTGGCTATTCGGGTCAAGACATTGACTATCTCCCCGAAGGATGGGTGAGTTGAACAGTCCTAGAGAAGCAATCAATTTTGGCTTGATGAGCTGACATCCAGTCCATACCCAAAATGATATTAATATCTGAAGATTTAAGGGCTATCAAAGACGCGAGAAAAACAAGTCTGTCGACTTGGATTTCATTTCCATAACTTACCCTAGAGGTCTGCCATCTAGAACCAGGGGTAGAAATTTCCATAGTGGATGGCAAGTCACAGAATGCAACGTTATGCAAACGAGCATAATTTTCAGATATAAAAGAATGAGAGGCTCCTGTATCGAAAAGAACAGATGCCGGGTGGCAATTAACAAGAAGCGTACCGAGAACGACGTTGGGATCCTCTTGAGCTTCTTCGGCAGAGATACAGTTGACATGACCACGTGAAGCGGTGACCGGTTTAGCATGAAACACTTTCCCTGTCGGCTTGCCACGGCCAACAGCTTTAGCAGATTGATTGGGGTTGGTCTGGGGACACTCACGCATATAGTGACCAGATTCCCCACACTTGAAACAAGTCACGGAACTGGTACGTGGAGGAGCATTGTTGGTTGGACCCCCATAGGGCTTGGTCGGTGCAGACTGTTGAACAGGGCGAGGCGCCTGGAAAGATGGCCTCGGTGTGAACCTGGGTGGCAGGGCGGTGTTGGGTACCCACACGCGGCGCTTCTGAGGACCAGCACCGGACGAGGAACCCATGTCACGTCCATGCTTGCGTGTTGCGTCATAGTCAGTCTGACCAGTTTCAGCACTGATGGCTTTGTTGACAAGTTTCGAAAAAGATGTGCACTCGTGCAGACGGAGGTCGCGGCGAAGCTCAGGACTAAGGCCCTTACGGAACCTTGCTTGCTTCTTGGCGTCAGTAGACACTTCCTCAGTTGCATATCGTGCGAGATTACCAAACTCCCTGCTATAAACATCCACAGAAAGTCGGCCTTGGGTGAAATTGCAAAATTCTTCACGTTTACGGTCCATGAGACCCTCCGGAATGTGATGTTCACGGAAAGCCTCGCTGAACTCAGCCCAAGTAGTGACATGGCCCGCTGGGCGCATAGCTCCATAATTCTCCCACCATAGACTGGCGGGGCCTTCAAGATGATATGCAGCAAAGGTGACCTTGTCAGCCTCCGCTACCAGCGCGGAACGCAGTTTGTGAGAGATACTGCGAAGCCAGTCATCAGCGTCGAGAGGCTCGATGGAGTGGTGGAACGTGGGTGGATGTAATTTGATAAAATCACTGAGTGACACCACGTTAGCCCTCTGATGGTGTGCTGTATTCTGTTCAATACGCTCCAACAAACGGTTGGTCTCCCGCTTGTTTCTCTCAGCTTCCATCATAACCTCGGCTAGTGAAGGAGGATGAGGCAGATTTTCATTCCTGGCTTCACTGCCTTCGGCCTGCTCTTGAGAAGCAGGGTTAGCGCGCGTGTTGACCATCCTAGGTAAACAAGACAATGATTTAGTCAGAATGATAAAATTCCGACATAGGATACAAATGTAAGGAATAACTCGGAATGCAAGATGATCATCCGTATGACATGGTAGATACAGAAACTGCTTCTTTTATTCCATCGTCATACACACCATACAGGGTTTAGTACAAGACCAAACAAAGTACTATTACGGTGAAAAGAGGATTACATCTCATCGGAGGCATCCCAAGCTCCTATACATTATTTTTCTACACCTCCGGAAAGAGTACAAACTAGGTCATATCCCATGAGTCACGCAGGACGATAGACGACACAGCTAGTGCGAACTAGTGATACTACCACTAACTCAGACCGATCCGTAGTAGTCCTCGTAGAAGTCACCTCCATAGCCTGGAAGTTCAACATGATCATCCGGAAACAGACGGTCTCGCGGAGCTTGTGGACCATAGGGGCTAGGATGAGGCCTTGGACCAACAAACGGTGGCCTGCGGGGACCGCGAGGTGGGGTGATGCCTCCTACATCACGCCAAACCATCACGTCCGGCAGAGCAGATCTCACAGGATAGAGATCGCGCATATCTGAATATCCAGCTTGCACCGCCAGTGCGAACCGAGTCAAAGTGGCCCAGTGGTCAGCACGGGTATTGAAGAGCTCTAACCTTAAGGCCCGATTTTCACGGTCCTTATCCTCGAGCATCTCAGCAGTGGTGCGAGTCCGTGAATCCTCCTGAGTGGAGTCTGCATAGATAGCCTGGAGATACCCTTGTGCTCCCGGAAGTGATCCTGGCATATACCGGAAGTCAGAGTCCCGAAATAAACCAGATCTGACTCGCATAATGGTCATCATAGAGTAGGCGGCGTCCTGCACAGCCATCTCAATAGTAACCCCGAGTCCATAGGAGCAGTGAAGAGGCTCGGTGGATCCAGGATAAGATGGAAATATCCTGACAGTGCAGAGATACTGGCTTTGATTGAAGTCCCGGAATTGCTCTTCGACCGTGTACTCAGGATACCAGCGGTATCCAGCCTCAGTCATTACCCTGACCAACTTAGCAGTATGGCCGGGTACATCTAGGCATCGAGTCAGGCGAACCACTTGATTGAGGTCGCGAGTGGCCATCTGAAAGCACAATCATAATGCAAAGGCATTAGAATTTCTAGCAAAATTTCGGCAGCATAACAGCTGTAAATGCTCAAGAAGGATTTGAGACATTTGACAAAGGATTTCGTACACACTCAACATCATCATATCAAAGTTCTGAAACCATTCTAACAACATAATGTGGTAGTAGAACTGAACTAGGCTTGTAACCATCAAACTTATAAGGTACTACTGATTAGTAACACGTGATCCTGATAGAGAGAATAGATCCTAATTCCTTAACCCCCGGTGGAAGAATGGACTGACTCAGATCAGAAAGTCATAAGGTATAAGGAGTAAAAAGAGCCTTACGTTCCAACCCACAAACAATTCCCCTACATATAACTAAAGAATTTCTAGACTCAACATCGACCAGTTTGGCTTGAAGAACCTACAGGCAGTCCGGCTCTGATGCCAACGCTGTCAGGACCCCGACTCGATGTCACATCGATCTAGCCGGTAACACCTCATATCACTTTGCGGCCTCACGCACGGTATCCCCACGGGTGTCGTCTTACCTTTGCCCGGGACCGTTTGCGCCTTTTGGCTCACGTATATGATAGTGTCGCTAGCATCCATATGATAAGGAGCCCGGGCTGACATGACTAGTCGTAAACCCAAAGTGGCACAGACTTACAGGGACAGGCATCCATGACCCAGCTTCGAACGTGTCGGTCATCAGCAAGTGGGTCCGGGCTGTAGCACTGGGCTAGCAGGACTCCGGTAAACCGGGCTGTAGCGGGCTAACAGGACTCCGGTACTCAAAGCGTGACATTTCCCCGAAGGGACAGACACAGGAACGAAGAAGGACACATGCCGGCCAGCCTAAGTGTTCCAGAGCAGTAGCAAGCTACCATGGCTCAGCGGTAACACTAGGAGACATTTCCCGGTAAGAGAGGCTACTAAAGATAAACAACTAGATAGTCAGATCCCACACATACCAAGCATTTCAATCATACACACAATATGCTCGATATGTGCAAATACAACGAAGCATCACAACATGACTCTATGACACAAGTACTTTATTTAAGGCTCAGGGAGCCATACATAACATACACAAAGGTACGGGTCTCACGACCCCACATACAAGTCATACAGTCATACAAACCAGCAGCGGAAGTAACTTGTCTGAGTACAGACAACTAGTAAAATAAAAGAGGCTTGGAAAGCCTAACTATACTACGTGGTCCTCCACAAGCTCAGGGTCACCACCTGGGTCTTTAGCCTACTCGTTGATGTCAACGTCTACATAGAACCCATCAGAAGGGGTTGCAGCGTCTTCTGTAAAAATGTAGATTATAGCAACATGAGTACAAAGGTACTCAGCAAGACTTACATCAGATCCTACATACATGCATAGTATCAAGAAGGGTTGGTGGAGTTATTGCAGCAAGCCAGCTTTGACTCTTGGCTAGGCTATCCTACGATACTTCCAACTTGAAATGGTTTTGCGCACACGAGTCCACTACTCACCACTTCAATACACTACCGAGGATCCACCTCCGTCTTCCTACGGAAGAGCCATCCTCGGCACTCACACTTATCTTGAGGCTTTTAGTAGTTTCCATTTACTTGTCTATGAACTGTATAGGCAACCAAGTAGTCCTTTACCGCGGACGCGGCTATTCGAATAGATCATGATAACCCTGCAGGGGTGTACTTCTTCATACACGCTCTCACCACTTACCGTCGTTTACACGACATGTACTCGGCAACCTTCAAGCGGAAGCCCAACGTGGGTGTCGGCCACGACCTACCTAATCACCTAAGCCTCCAGTCCAGGTTTATCGCCTATTCAGGTTCCATCCGCAGGGAGTCCGGCCGAGGTTTCCCATACGGCCCCGAACGATGTGAACAGGGTTCCCGAGATACCTAACGGGTATTCGGTACACCCGGCCACGTACCTACCGCATCACAGCCCACCCCTACGGT
Organism: Triticum aestivum; assembly: GCF_018294505.1. NCBI lineage: Eukaryota > Viridiplantae > Streptophyta > Magnoliopsida > Poales > Poaceae > Triticum > Triticum aestivum. The sequence continues at coordinate 393,909,897 of NC_057804.1, read as the reverse complement.
CAGCGCTGTCCACGGCCTCCAGTAGGCTACAAACACCAGAAACTACTTGCAACTCCTGGACGGAGAACTAGGGTGAATAAGAAGCCGAGAGGGTCCATTGGTTTCGGGCCCAATGCATGGTAGTAGCTGATTCTTAAATCACACATACAGATCTCAGTGCTTAAGGTCGGCTTCAATGAAACAACCCACCATGTACTCCTACATGGCCTCTCATCGATACCTTTACCAAATCGTGTTTCACCACACCACTCTCATTACCGACATAACCATTTCACTCTAGCCCATCACCCAGATGAACCAGACCTGACACGACTCTAAGCATAGCAGGCATAGCAAGGTAGGAACAACACATACATATGGCTCAATCAACTCCTACACATGCTAGTGGGTTTCATCTAGTTACTGTGGCAATGACAGGTCATGCAGAGGAAATGGGTTCAACTACCGTAGCACACAGCAGTTTGAATCGTGTTGTCTTAATGCAGTAAAAGAGAGCAGGAGCGAGAACATGGGATTGTATCGATATGATCAAATGGTTGGTTGCTTGCCTGATGGTTCGATGCAGGGATACGGTTCTTCGTTAGGGTAATCACGGTACTCCTCGGAGGCAGAACCTGTCGTAAAGGACATCGATACACAAGCATAACCAAACAATGTGCAACAATATGATGCATGCATGAAACATGGCAATATGAGTGTGTTGGGCTAATGCAACTAGAACCAGAAGGGTTTGAACAAATTTGAATCAAAGATTCAAATTTCAAACTCAAACATGGCCTTTTAAAAGTGCTTTTCCTTGTTCTGCTTAAAACATCAATTTAACTTGTTTGATCATGCATGAAAATAGTACAGATGGGTAGATTGGATTTTTCTGATCATTTTTCATATATAATTTGTCCAATTTGGAGTTACAGAATAAAAGTTATGAATTTTTGAAGTTTAAATAATATTCTGGAATTTCCTGATTTAAATTAAATCCAGAAATTCAATTACTGCGTCAGCCTGACGTCAGCATGACGTCAGTGGTCAACTGCGGCTGGCTGAAGTCAAACCTGACGTGTGGGGGCCACACGTCAGTGACAGGGGGGGTTTAACAGGTTTAAATTAATCCTAATTAGGGATTAGTGGCGCTGGGGCCCACTGTCAGTGTCAGGGGGG